>NC_057804.1:397115875-397122463 GCF_018294505.1 Triticum aestivum | reverse complement strand
ACTAAATCAAAATGTTCTAAGTCAACTAAATCAACTAGCCTACTAAATCAACTAAATGAACTAGCCTACTAAATCAACTAAATCAAAATGTTCTAAATCAACTAAATGAACTAGCCTACTAAATCAACTAAATCAAAATATTGTAAGTCAACTAAATCAACTAAATGAACTAGCCTACTAAATCAACTAAATCAAAATGTTCTAAGTCAACTAAATCAACTAGCCTACTAAATCAACTAAATTATATCAACTAAATCAAAATGTTGCATATGAGCAAGAGGGAGAAGGAGGGGCGACTCGAGGAGGGAGAAGAGAGTAGGATGGAGGAGGAAGGCGGAGCGAGTAGGGGCCGGCCGGCGCGGCTAGTTGAGGGAGGACGGAGGAGGAAGGCGGAGCAAGGAGGGGCCGGCCGGCGCGGCCAGTTGAGGGAGGACGGAGGAGGAAGGCGGAGCGAGGAGGGGCCGGCCAGCGGCGAGTGGAGAGGGAGGACGGAGGAGGAGCCCGGTACCGAGTCCAGCAAGGAGGAGGAGGTGACGGCGCGCGGCGCAGACGAAGGAGGGGCGACGGGGGTGGACCGGCGCGCGGCACAGACGGAGGATTGAGTGTGTGACTGTGTGAGTGGTGTGTGTGGATCGGAGGAGATGGGGGGTGGGAGATGAATGGCTTAGTAGTAGCGCGCTGTTGGAAAACACGCTGCTGCTAAGCTATCTAGCAGCAGCGCCTTTCACAATAAAGCACTACTGCTACGTGTCAGCATGTAAAAATAGACTTTGTTCAATATATCAAAAATACATTGATCATCAACGATCTTTTTGTGTACAATCTGATTTGTCAATATGAGTCCTCACCGGTTTAGGAACAGGTGAAGACTCATATTACAGCCACAAATTCTACACATAGAGTTCAATGAAGACCAAGTGCTTGTCAAAGTTTGAGAAGTAACATATTTAAGGTGGTAGAAACTCTCTTCACGGAGCGAGGTGGGACTAAATTTTAGTAGGAAACTTAGCAGTAGCGCGTATCTGAGAAATGCGCTGCTACTATGCTACATAGCAGTAGTGCGCGTCGCTATAACGCGTTGCTGCTATAACTGGCCCCGCGGCGGCCTCGTGGTAATTATAGCAGCAGCGCGTCTTTGAGCGGGCGCGCTACTGCTAGATTTGTTTCAGCAGCGAGTTTCATCCGGGCACGCTACTGCTAATTAGCAGCAGCGATTTTTTTGAAGCGCGCTGCTGATAGGATTCTGTGTATAGGCTTTTCCCTAGTAGTGAAAACTCATATCTACTATCCATACTACACTTTTGTCACAATCTCTTCGCTGAACTAGTGCACCTATACAATTTTCCATTGTATTAGGTGTGTTGGGGACACAAGAGATTTCTTGTATTTGGTTGCAGGGTCGTTTGAGAGAGATCATCTTCATCCTACTCCTCTCACGGATTGATAAACCTTAGGCCATCCACTTGAGGGAAAATTGCTACTGTCCTACAAAACTCTGCGCTTGGAGGCCCTACACGTGTCTACAAGAATAAAGTTGCGTAGTAGACATCACGGAGCTCCGACTCCGGTGATTGGAACATCGTGGTAGACACCAGAGATGAAGCAAAGGATATCAATGGGGAACCCTAGGCGTCGTGCTTGAGCGATTCACCAGGGTAGACGGCCTGGAACCTGCGGCGACAATCCTCTATGTTGTAGTCGAAATTGTCCCCATCCACCTCCACCACACTACAAGAAATATGTCAACTTGTGACCTTGACTATTGGTCACTGAAAGGTCATTGTTTTTCATTTGCGACCTTTTTGTGACCAAAAACAGAAGGTCAAAAGTTGGTGGCCGTAAACTGAAATTAACGACCTTCTCTGGGACCTTTTGTTTTTGTCACTGGCTGTCTGCCCAGGCCACGTTGGATCCGACGTGGCAAAATTACGACCAATTCAAAAGGTCACTGACAAGATTCAGCCCGGTCTGATTAGGTGTTTTAGATGGGCCGAGCCCAACAATTTAGCTCATTTATTGTTTTTTCATGTGATTTTTGATCGGCTACATGGGCCACACCCAACAATTTGGCCTTTTAATTTTCTAGGCCATGGCCCTTTTGCATACCATTTCATTAGGCCTTTTTGTAAGGTTTTACAAAAATGCACAATGTTTCAGTCCACTATTATTTAGGCTGTAGCCTTTTTAGAGCCCATATATTATTTGGTCCGGTAGAACATTTGGTCTTTTTATTATTCATTGATTTCCAGTTTACACATTTGAACAGCAAACACTCGATAATTCTCTCAATTAAATGATTAAATTCAGAAATCATTCATTCAAATACACACAACAGCACATACAAGTCTGCACGTCCAACATCAACTAAAACAAGCAAAAATAGATACACATCAACTAAAGTTGTGGTGTGCTTCCAGCACAGCAGCAGCAACCTAAGCGACATTAGATCACCAAAAAGAAACAATGCCATCAACATGAGGCAGTAATCGAACTTAACACTTTGTGAGGAACAGCGCCGCCAGGAGGATGCCGATCGCCCACGAGCGCGCTCCAGCCCAGGGGCGACATGTGGGAGCTAGAGAAGTCAATGGAGTATCTGGTCAGCCTCTGGTACCTGGCCACAAGTCACATAAAAAATGTTCAAAAATCAGTTGAACATAATTGACTACAAAAGAAATCAGAATTGAACAGAATTGTCATGCTTACCTACTTTCAGGAAAGTTAATACATATTTCCATGCTTGTCTACCAAAGAAATTGTATCAACTTAACACTTAGTCACGCATAAGTATTTCACATCAAAAACATACAGCAGTGCAGACTCGAAATTGTATCAACTTAACACTTAGTCATGTGTAAGCGTTTCACATCAAAAACATACAAAATTTGGAGTAGGAAACTGAATCTCTAAATACTCTAGTAGAAAATACTGCTAACACTAATAGGCCAGTAGAACATACTGTATTTTTGGAGTTTTAACAAATGTTCAGTAATTTATGGAGTACAGCAGCAGCAACATCACATTAAGAAAGTGAGCTAAATCATCACATTTTCAACTCATTACTGAATCTTCTCAGTGAATCAACTAGTACTACAAACAAATTCAGTGAATTAAGCTACTCCATTTTTAAGTACTGCTCGAGTGCTCAAACATGCAGAGATACAAGTACTACAGGTTTCTCGAAGGCGTAGAATCGACCTAGCATGTCACAAGAAACATATTAGTACATTTTGTTGGTGAGGCAAGGAGACAGATAGCACTATGTACCGCATCAAGAGAATTACGCCCAGCTCACTTCATTTGGAGTTAATAAACTCGATAAACTGTCACCGGCAGTAAGCCACCACTACTACAAGTACTATTGTAGTAGTAGAGGAAGAAGAATATAGTACAGTACTACTACACATGTGTGCTAACTAGTAAGTAATAAGATACACACAAGTAACTAGGTGTAGTAGTAGAAGGGGCCTAGATAGTACCCAAGACACATACTGCTAGTAAATTGTTGTTATGGGTGAGACAAGAGAGCAGGTGGTACTCTGTGGTGCTGCTAGGAAGGGAATTATGGCCACTCGGAATAAATTAACAGTGAGTAGTCCATGGAGTGTCACCAGCAGCAAGATAGCACTACTCTTCTAGTACTCCAGCAAGAAGAATAAAGTACTCCCTCCATTCCAAATTACTCGTCGTGGTTTTAGTTCAAATTTGGAACGGAGGGAGTATATAATACACTAAAACCACGACGAGTAATTTGGAACGGAGGGAGTATATAATCCACAAGCAAGGCAAACTTGGTGCTAATAGAATACATGACCAGTAATTAACAAAGAGAGCAGAGCAGAGCAGAGCAAAAGGATCTGCTCTGCTTTGGTGCCTTGGTAACAATAATTAACAGAGGATGAATGTGCAAAGAGGAAGAGAATAGTGGTTGCTTACATAGGTAGGCGACTCGTGGGTCGCTGGCCTCGGCCTCGTTGGCGACACGGAAGATGGGGGCGATCTCGACAAGCAAGGAGGGGACCACCTCACTGTTTAAGATGGCTCAGAAATATCAATGTTAACACTTTAACAGAAATATTATCCTGTCAGTTGTATTTATTCTAAAGGTGCGGCAGGTCCTAACCCTATCATAGGCATACGCGCAAACAGGTGCATGACAGTGTTAAGTTTTATACAAGGATGTGGCATATTGAAACTGAAAGTCCAGTTAAAAGTCGTTAGGAGCAAAAATAATGAAATGTTTAGTCCCAGGTTTGTGAACTACACAGAAATTATTTTAAACTTGTAATATGGAGGCTGAGTTAGTACGCAGACTGTCTGTAAGCTATAACATGGCCCATCCAAGCACAGCCTAATCCGTCAGCTACAAAGAGCATGAAACAAAGACAAAATACCATACTTAATTGGAGCTTTATGTTTTTTGTTCTTACACGGGCCGCTAATAAATAAAGAGTCAAAAAAGCGTCTAAATGGAATCGAGGCTCTGTTTCAGGTAGCAAAGTGGCAAGCAATCTATATGTGCAGCACCAATACTAGGCTTCACTCTGCTCATCGTCATATACCAGATAATAAATAGTGGACATGGAAATGGCGCTGGCGCTGGCACTAGGTAGGCAAGCATCAGTTCAATGGTGTTGCCAGTTCAATGGTAGATATTAGGACATGTTATAATAATAATAGTTCAAATAAGCTGGAACCAGGGTTAATTCCAGTTCAGCATCGACCATGTCAGCAGCCACAACAAACAGAGACCATGCAAGCTTGACCTGGGTATCTCTCCTCTGAATATGCGAATCTGTACACAGCAAGGTCACAAAAGAAACAAAGTTAATTGAACATTCTGAACATCCAGTAAAACGAAATAATTCAAGACAAGTTTTACTCATAGATGGGATCATATTTTTATCTGATTTGTTCACTGAGTCTTTGCATAGGGATAAGTTAGGGAAGCTAGTGTAAGCATTAGACTCTAGCAGTATTGAAACAGTTCCAGTAAATAAAAAACTGCTGCCAGTTTTCAGAATAGATGCTCACATGAATCATTGGTTAATCTTGAATGAACCTTCAGCTCAGAGAAGTCCAAAGACATTGTGCACCACCATGGCACCATCGACAGCAACAACTTGTAGCTATGATTTTAGAATAGATGCTCCAGGTCCTTATAGTATAGATCCTGTTAATAAATTTCACAAGGGAGCGTAATTTTAAATTTTGACAAACAGTTTAACAAGTTTATTAAAATGCTGCATCACATGGATAAATAACATACATATAATGTTGCATCACATGGATAAATAGCATACAGATAAATAGCATATATATGGTATAGCATACAAAGACGATTCTAATTTCTCACACTTCCATTATCTTCTCAGATAATGTGTTCCTCGATTTCTAAATCAGCAGGTACTCTTTAATCATAATAATATGATTGCAAAAGATGGAACATTGATTCATAGAAAAAGAACAGAAAACATCGAAAAATTGCAACAAAACACCTGAAGAACGATAGCTAGCTCAATGAAGGGACCTGACAATCCAGGCATAATCAAGAGGGATTTCGTGAAAACTGACTACGCTACAGCATTGTCTAGAACACACCATCAAAAGCAAATGGAGTATCGGGGTACTTTACTCTCTGATGATGGTAGACATGGAGGAGAAATGTAAAAAAAATCAGTAAACATACTAGTGCTCTGCACAGTGTTGCTCCATAGCTCAACTGAACTTCAGAAACAGTAAGACAAAGAAAGTATAGTTCGTGACTTGAGAGGCCAGGATTCAGGGTAAAAATGACTCACCCAAGAGACCAGAGTCTCGTCGACCTCGTCGGGCTCGTCGGAGAGGACCAGTCTCTTGCCGGTGATGATCACCAAAAGCATGAGGCCAAAGGAGAAGACGTTGGACCAGTTATGCAGTGCAACAGTGCATCGTCAATCAGTCATACAAGTTCACATCAAAATCAATAGAGACATCCAACGACTTACAGTCCTCGTGCAGGTATGTCAGGCCCTTGGCTCCCGGTCCACTAGCATCGGCCACCTGCGCTCCCAGTCCACTAGCGTCGGCCCGTCGCTGCCGTGGTGCAGCCGATCTCCATCTCGTCGATTGACGTAGGCGACGCTAAAGTTTCCCTCCATCTTATCGATCTCCCGGTCCTTGCGGTCCTCGACCTCCTGGGGCGCGGGGATGAGGTTGACGTAGCCCATCTCCGAGGTGTAGCAGAGGACGTGGCCGATGGAGAAGGCGCGTCCCGTGCGGCGACGCTGGACTGGGCGACGTAGTAGAATCCCGTGGCGCAGCCGCAAAGGCAGACGAGGCCGCGCGATGAGGCGTGGATCCAGCTCGATGACGGTGTGGATCCAAAAGGCCCGCTGTGGTGGTGGCGGATCTGGCCACCGCCGGACCTTCTCTGACTCGATCTGGGACCTCCATCGAGGGATGGAGGGAGGAAGGCGTGGTCGTGGGAGGGAGGGAGGGAGGGAGGGAGGGAGGAAGACGCTGGATTGAATCAAGGCACGCCCGCGCCGGCATGCACGCACGCCGGATCGAGACTAGTGGATATGGGGATGAAGGCGAGGGGAGGGG
>NC_057804.1:396994430-397115332 GCF_018294505.1 Triticum aestivum | reverse complement strand
ATCGGGGAAAGGAGGCCGGGGAGAGGACTGGATCAAGGGAGGAGGTGGCGATGGCTGGAAGGAGAGGAGGGGTGCGATGGGGGGGAGTCGATGGGATCTGACCTAGGGTTTGGGCTGCGGGTGGGGGTATCTCTTTTTCATTTGATTTTCTTTTTTTCTATAGATAGATGGATAGATGGATGTGGGATGGAGAGATGGATGGATGGATGGATGGGCGCCATGTCATCGATCCGTGGGAAGAGTCCTGATTGGTTCGAAAAACCAGTGATTTAAAAAAGTGTCTAAGTACTAAAAATAGAGGGATTTTGTGAAGTAGCTATCAAAAACATTTTGCAAAATGGCACCACACAAATTTTCACTAGAGTTAGACCACATTTTATGGATAAGGACCAATTTCTATGCATTTCTGATCTTTCTAGCTATTTTAATCATTTTCCGAGTGCCCAAAATGACTTTTTTTGTGAAGGACCTACCATATATTTGTTGCAAAATTGTACCAGATCAATTTTCTATAACTCTAGGACATATTTAATGCACAATTGACCAAATGATTGGGTGTCAAAATTTTTGATCCACCTCTCATGGGAAAGACAAATTTCTGCTCATTCAGTAGGAAACGGGTCAAATTTGAACTGCAGCGTCTTGATTGTTTGTTATTTATTTTTTCCAAAAATCATTTCTAGGTACAAAAGTATCTATTTAATCAGAGAAATATCAAAAAAGTTCCAAGATTCAAGCACTAGCTAGGAACGGCCATTCCCGCTGTTTTGACCGCATTTTGAAGCGGGCATAAAAAATTCAAAAAAAAATCAAAAAATTGGAAAACCTTCACATTGTGTCATTATATGTGACCAAGTTACCAGGAAAAATAATAAACTTGTAATACGACAATTCTTTTAAAAAACTGTTCTCAGAAACGAGCTATCATGTGTGGAGATCACTGGCTTTCAAGCCAAATGATCAATCTTATGGCCACATTCATGGCATAGTTTGTTCAAATGATCTCATATTGTGCACAAGGGTGCATATTGGAATGGCAAACAATATTGCCTAAGGAAGTTTTCATTTTCTTTGGACGAAAAAACCATTTACATTTTTCGAGTGTCCAAAAGGAGGTTTTTTGTGAAGAACCTACCAAATAATTGTTGCAAGATTGGACCAAATCATTTTTCTAAAATACTAGGCCATATTTAATGCATAATTGACCAAATGGTTGGGTGTAAAAAGTTTTGATCCACCTCTGGTGAAAAAGACAAATTCCCGCCGATTCAGTTGGAAGCGGGTTAAGTTTGAACTGCAGCTGCCTCATAGTTTGCTATTTATTTTTTCCAAAAATCATTTATAGGTACATAAGTATCTATTTAATCAGAGAAACATCAAAAATTTTCCAAGATTCAACCACTAGCTAGGAATGGTCAAGCCCGCCGTTTTGACCGCATTTTGAAACAGGCATAAAAAAATCAAAAAAATCAAAAAAATGGAAAAACTTCGCATTGTGTCATTATATGTGACCAAGTTTCCAGGAAAAATAATAAACTTGTAATACGAAAATTATTTTTAAAAAGTGTTCTCAGAAATGAGCTATCATGTGTAGAGATCAATGGCTTTTGAGCCAAATGATCAATCTTATGGCCACATTCATGGCATAGCTTGTTCAAATGATCTCATATTGTGCACAAGGGTGCATATTGGAATGGCAAACAATGTTGCCTAAGGAAGTTTTCATTTTCTTTGGACGAAAAAACAATTTTCCATTTTCCGAGTGCCCAAAAGGAGGTTTTTTTGTGAAATTGGACCAAATCATTTTTCTAAAATACTAGGCCATATTTAATGCACAATTGACCAAATGGTTGGGTGTAAAAAGTTTTGATCCACCTCTAGTGAAAAAGACAAATTCCCTTCGATTTAGTTGGAAGCGGGTCAAATTTGAACTGCAGCTGCGTCATAGTTTGCTATTTATTTTTTCCAAAAATCATTTGTAGGTACATAAGTATCTATTTAATTAGAGAAACATCAAAAGTTTTCCAAGATTCAACCACTAGCTAGGAACGGTCAAGCCTGCTGTTTTGAACGCATTTTGAAACGGGCATAAAAAATTCAATAAAAATCAAAAAATTGGAAAACCTTCGCATTGTGTCATTATATGTGACCAAGTTTCCAGGAAAAATAATAAACTTGTAATACGGAAATTATTTTAAAAAAGTGTTCTCAGAAATGAGTTATCATGTGTGAAGATTCATGGCTTTCAAGCCAAATCATCAATCTTATGGCCACATTCATGGCATAGTTTATTCAAATGATCTCATATTGTGCACAAGGGTGCATCTTGGAATGGCAAACAATGTTGCCTAAGGAAGTTTTCATTTTCTTTGCACGGAAAATTCATTTTCCATTTTCCGAGTGCCTGAAATGAGTTTTTTTAATGAAGGACCTACCATATATTTGTTGCAAAATTGGACCTAATCAATTTTATAAAATACTAGACCATATTTAATGCACAATTGACAAATGGTTGGGTGTCGAAAGTTTTGATCCACCTCTGGTGAAAAAGACAAATTCGCTTCGATTCAGTTGGAAGCGGGTCAAATTTGAATTGCAGCTGCCTCATAGTTTGATATTTATTTTTTCCAAAAATCATTTCTAGTTACATAAGTACCTATTTAATCATAAATACATGGTTTGGTGGCGATACATCGAGGTTTGGACGGTGGCCGAGGGCCCCAACTCTAGAGCGCGTAAACTCACATGCCCGCCACGTGGTCACCGCGTGACCATGGCGTTGCCATGTGTTCTGGGCTTTCTAGGCATGTCTAGTGGGTTGGAAACTCCCCAGGTAGGTGCTAGGAAGAAAATAACAACATAAGATTCTCACGAGGAGACCGATCGATGCTCAAACATGAATAAGCAGCCAAGTGTTTGATTAGCGGTACGGGAAATGCACATGGCTAATGGGTGTGAGTTTTGGCTGAGGATGATCAATTACTAAGAAGACCGTCTCCACAATTTTTCAGCTCAAAAGGAGGAGCCTAGGTGGTACTTGCTTTGCAAAGTATCACACTAGACATAAATACGAATGTTGAAGCCGGGCTCAAGATAATGAATGGATTGAGCTGGCATTTGGTGGAGGATGGTTATTTGGGTAGAGGAAAGCACTGTAGAAAATGGATACCATTTGGACATGCCAAAGTGGTACTTCCTTCACAAAGTATTTTTCTGAACAGATTAGGAAAATGAATATTTTTGAATTATTTTTGAACTAAGCAAGGAAGCTTTTTTACATATTTGACGAAGATATGACCCAAATAATTTATGAGATTTTTTTTGGGAATTTTGGAAATGACAGAAATATAGGTTGCTTCACAACCTAGGGCAAAAACTGCCACATGGACATGACACATATGCAAAACTAATGAGGTTGCGCCTATTCATAGCAACCCACCACAATTTACAAGGTTATGACCATCTATATTGGTCATGATCAGCTACAAATAAGGCAGCGGCCCTGTGCTATCTGCTTTATGACCATTTCGTGTAAGGAAATTACGACCTTTCTGACCAAAATGGTCGTTATTGTTTAGGGTTTGGAGCTCCCCGAACATCTTTTGACCAATTGGTCTAAAATGGTCATAGATCTATGAACAATTCTTCCAGGGTCATTGACAGAAGGTCACTAGTTGAAATGGTCCAAGTCTCCTGGATTGCTTCCGTTCCAACAATAACTTTCCTGAAGGTTTCATTCCGTTTGGACTCCGTTTGATAATTCTTTTCTTCGAAACACTGAAATAGGCAAGAAAACAGCAATTTGGCCTGGGCCTCCGGTTAGTAGGTTAGTCCCAAAAATAATACATAAAAGTGTAGAGTAAAGCCCATAAACATCCAAAACGGGTAACATAATAGCATGGAACAATAAAAAAATATAGATATGTTGGAGACGTGTCAGCGCTCCATCGGAGGGGGAATCGATCATGGAGGGCTTCTACATCAACACCATAGCCTCTCCGATGAGTTGTGAGTAGTTTACCACATACCTTCGGGTCCATAGTTATTAGCTAGATGGCTTCTTCTCTCTCTTTGAATCTCAATACAATGTTCTCCTCGATCTTCTTGGATATCTATTTGATGTAACTCTTTTTGCAGTGTGTTTGTCGAGATCCGATGAATCTCAATACAATATTTGAATCTCCTCTGAATTCTTTTATGTATGATTGGTTATCTTTGCAAGTCTATTCGAATTATCAGTTTGGTTTGGCCTACTAGATTGATCTTTCTTGCAATGGGAGAAGTGCTTAGCTTTGGGTTCAATCTTGCGGTGTCCTTTCCTAGTGACAGTAGGGGCAGCAAGGCACGTATTGTATTGTTGCCATCGAGGATAAAAAGATGGGTTTTATATAATATTGCTTCAGTTTATCCCTCTATATCATGTCATCTTGCCTAATGCGTTACTCTGTTCTTATGAACTTAATACTCTAGATGCATGCTGGATAGCGGTCGATGCATGGAGTAATAGTAGTAGATGCAGAATTGTCTCGATCTACTTGTCGCGGACGTGATGCCTATATACATGATCATGCCTAGATATTCTCATAACTATGCACTTTTCTATCAATTGCTCGACAGTAATTTGTTCACCCACCGTAATACCTGTGCTATCTTGAGAGAAGCCACTAGTGAAACCTATGGCCCCCGGGTCTATTTTCTATCATATAAGTTTTCGATCTAATTTATTTTGCAATCTTTACTTTCCAATCTATATCATAAAAATACCAAAAATATTTATCTTATTATTATCTCTATCAGATCTCACTCTTGCAAGTGGCCGTAAAGGGATTGACAACCCCTTTATCGCATTGGTTGCGAGGTTCCTGTTTGTTTGTGTAGGTACGAGGGACTTGCGTGTAGCCTCCTACTGGATTGATATCTTGGTTCTCAAAAACCGAGGGAAATACTTATGCTACTTTCCTGCATCACCCTTTCCTCTTCAAGGGAAAACCAACGCAGTGCTCAAGATGTAGCATGGTACTTTGAGAAACACATGCTCCTTAGTCAGCATGCCAACACGAAAGGGAGGAACAAAAACATAACTTGTTTGAACAAAGTTAATGTCAACAATAGGTTCACGTGGCGCTCGAAAAATAGGTTCATGTGGCACTCGATAGAGCATCAAATATCTGATTAACTTGCGGCTCACTAATGTGAACACGAAAGATGGGGCTAAGAAAGTCAAATAGTAAATAAGAAAACAAATATAAATAGGTAGTGGATTTATTATAGGAAAAGGAAAGTGGCACGAAAAGTCATTCCCGGGATACCGCACGGATCATGGTGGCAGGGGCTATGTCAGAAAGTAGAGGAGCAGGCGGATGTTTTGTCTTTGCCGCCACCAGAAGATGGCTGACTACTTCCTTGGTTCGATTCCATGCAACACACAATTTATTTTTCCTTTAGTAATTCCCAAAGTGTCATGGAGGGTGCACGTCCCTTCCTTCTGTGATCCATGTTTCCTTCTATTTTTTTTGAACCGCCTCCAAAGCATTTTATTCATTAATAGGTGTGTACATATCCGACTACATAGCAGTAATCAGATAGTCAAGGCTTACATCAAAAGAAACATGAAGTAAAAAGGTCTAGTGCCTCCTTGGAACACGTATGAGCAGCTCCATTGGTACTCCTACCAAATTGAAATTTAAAACTGAAACCACGTTCGACAGCCAAACGCATAGCATCCTGGCACGCCAACAATTCAATCACAAAGGTGTGCGATACAACCTCATATTTACTGCACCTCCCAACAATGAAAATACCAGAATGATCTCTAACAACTGCAGCCACTCCGGACACCTCTGCACCATGCTAACCCCATCATCAGAGTTAATTTGGAACCACCAATTCTCAGGTTGTTTCCATCTCTCAACATGTCCTATAATCCCTTGTTGCCCCTGGTCTGGGATGTTTAGAGCAGCAAGATGTTCATCTACTAATTGCATCGATTTTAGTGGCTCAAACTTGACTTCCTCATGTGTGTATTTATTTATAATGCTCCAAATTTCCCACATTACTGAAACCGCAACAACACTCATCTTCTTGCTGATATAAGACAGGCCTAAAATATATCTCAACCAAGTTATAGGCTGTGGCTTTGGGACCTTAAGGTCAAAATATTCATTGGCTGTGTCCCAAAGTAATCTAGCATTGTCACATGTGATAAGAGCATGCAACTTCCATAGAAGTTTCCAAATATGAGAACCATTTGCAGGGCTACCAGACACATTGCTGCTCATTGTCTTTTCATACTTTCAAAAGCTTGCCCAGATATCCACATAATCAATTCTCTCGGCCGGTCTAGCACAAAAAGGGGCGCAATATATTTCTAATGTACGTCCCCCGTCACCAATCCTTCTCGGATTGGGCCTTCTTTCAATGCCTCTATATCCCTCTCTTGAAATCCATCCTTTCCTTTTAATTTGAAGTGTGCACTTTCCCTGTCTTGAAATCCATCGTTCCTCTAATTGACATCCCTTAATCCCCCCTATTTAATTCCTTTTATATCCATCCTTCATTTTATCCATTCTTCCTTCCTCTAATTGACGGCCCTCAATCTCCCCCGTTTAATCCAGCCCTCCTTTTATTCGTTCTTCCTTTAAATCCCTCTGAAATCCATCCTTCCTCAGATCGAAGACCCTCAATCTGTCGTTTAATTGTTCATGCAACATCTCATCATTTTATTTTAGGCGTCTTGATGATAGTCCAGCGAACTTGCTAACTATATAAACTTGTAGGAGTAGCTTTAAAACACCGATGTGGGACTATTTTTACATGAATCAATGTTGCCTGGTTGGTTGCTGCTCCTATGGATAGACGGTAGGTGAGGAGTTAGGAGTTCGATGTACACCATGCACTAAATATTTGTAGCCCAACGTACCTTTTTTTTCTCAAGTGGCTCGCGGCCCACAAAAGGCCTAGTAGTCCAGCCAATAGGCCCAACCAATGGATGAAAATTATGGGAGTGAGGTGGACGGACCCCAAAATAGTACCACCTTGTTTATAATACGATTTTGTCTATACAAATCGTAAAAACGTATTATGACATGATAAGAAAGCGTATTATGACGGTGAACCCATGGAGTCAATCCGTGCTTTATTATTAACTAGTGAAAGTATGCACCCTAGGCCTAATTTTCCATCATTGCAATACTGTTTGTGCTCCATTTACTATTTACTACCTTGCTGTTTTTATTGTTCACATTACAAAAACTCATATCTACTACCCATACTACACTTTTATCACCATCTCTTCGCTGAACTGGTGCATCTATACAATTTTCCATTGTATTAGGTGTGTTGGGGACACAAGAGATTTCTTGTATTTGGTTGTAGGGTCGTTTGAGAGAAATCATCTTCATCCTACACCTCTCACGGATTGATAAACCTTAGGTCATCCACTTGAGGGAAAATTGCTACTGTCCTACAAAACTCTGCGCTTGGAGGCCCAACACGTGTCTACAAGAATAAAGCTGCGTAGTAGACATCACGGAGCTTCGACCCTGGCGATTGGAACATCGTGGTAGACACCAGAGGCGAACCAAAGGATATGAATGGGGAACCCTAGGTGTCGTGCTTGAACGATTCACCAGGGTAGACGGCCTGGAATGTGCGGCGACAATCCTCTATGTTGTAGTCGAAATTGTCCCCATCCACCTCCACCATCGCCGCCACTGCCGCCGCCTCCATCTCCACCTCCACCTCCACCTTCGTCCCCTTCTCTGTACGCTGTCGACTCATCCGGCCTACGGCTTGCCGCCAAAGCCATGGATTTGAGCACCCATAGGAACGATGGCATGGGGGGCGTGAAGGGGAAGGGTGCGGCTGCGCGAGGCCCCGGCGAGAATACTTGGGCAGCGCGGCCATTGGGGAGCGGTGACGCAACTGGGGAGGTCGCATCGGGGGCTCCCATTGCGAGCAAGTGGCAGAGGATGGGAGTGGAGAATCTCGCCGGAGGGGAGGGAGGCGTGGACCATGGGGAGCTCGTGGGCGCACTGCGCGGCGCCGGAGGTCGCCGGAAGTGGCCGGCGTGGGTGGCGGCGGCGGTAGCGATGACTTCGTGGGACTTCACGAGAGGTAGAGGAGGCGAGCCCGTGCTCCTCCCGTGGTCGTGTTTTTTTCTTTACAAATCAGCTCGGACCATGGGTCGAATAGATCAAATGACATGGTGTTTTATGCAAAAATGAAACGTTTTTCTCAGATTGACTTAACAAGGGTCTGCAGGAATAATTATTAAAAATCATAGGGGCCTTTTTGTAGAAGTGTCGCGACGATGCACAGGGACGTGCGGACCCAAATTATTACCACCTCGTTTATATTACGATTTTGTCTATACAAATCGTAAAAGCGTATTATGACATGAGAAGAAAGCGTATTGTGACGATGAACCCAAGGAGTCAATCCATTTTATTATTAGGGAAAGATTAGGGAAAGATAAATTTTAGAAATATGTAGAATAATTTCGTGTGTATCTTTTGATACCGATTAAAGAGAAACACAACAATATATAAAAAAGTTGACGATGGTAAAGAAGTAGATTTATTACAACTATGCTAATGCATGGTTACAAACAGAAAGATAAACATTTGCACACCTCTAATAAAAACTACTTATCGGCTGCCAATATGATTTGGCTTCCATTTATCTAGAAAAGGAAAAATGAATATATGTGAGTTGAAAATATTATGTCCCATTATAGAAGTTCCATGAGCAATAGGAGATGAGCAGGGAAAACTACAAAGCTCATAAGTAAACAGCGGCAGGCAGAGAGATGTCTAATAGTGTTAATTTAATCAAACAAAAGATAAATGGCATATTAATAAACAATGAAGATAACCTTTCAGAGAGGGATTTTTTTCCAATCCAAAAACTAATCATGATTTTGAAAGTACCCAACAGTGGGAAGAGTGCGTCACAAACCTCAAGAAACAGACTTTTAGTTATCCGTTGAGCACTAAACTAAGAAATACACACATGATGTAACCTACACTTGCATAAATTTGGATCTAGAGACTATATCTATTTCACATGTACACTCTTTAAATATAAGGAAGACCCAAGAACTTAAATATAAGGAAGACCCAAGAACACAACCCGGACATTTTTCATGTCTCTAAACAACAACATCATATTCCTAGTGCAGGTGAACATTCGTTAGTGAAGCAAGCACATAACTATTAGACCAAAGAGCAATGCCAAGATGGTGTATAACTAATGAGGCTAATTCACAAAATTAATTTTGAAGGGAACCTATAAGGATATACATCGAGGAAATGAAGTTATCATCAACTAATATTCTAAATGAACTCCATCCTTCCACAGATCCTCTATAACACTAAGCCCCCTAGTTTTAAAAACCCATATTCAATTGAGGTCTCCAGTTGATATTGGGTCATCTGATTTTGACCGCGTCAACAATTTCTCAAAGCTTTCACATTCAATACTTTTATATTATATATTATCCTACTTAATTTTTAAAGCCTCATAATTAGTTGATGTCTTCAATTTAGAATTGGTTCAACTCAATTTTGACTGGGTCAACAATACTAAGCTCCCTAATTTTTAAGGCCTCACAATCAATTAAGGTCTTCAATTGGAATTAGTTCACCCAATTTTGACCGGGTCAACAATTTCTCAAAAGCTCTCTCATTCATTTCTTTTATACTCTACACTATGCTTCCTAATTTTCAAGGCATCACAATAAATTGATGTCTTCAATTTAGAATAGGGTCACTCGAATTGACCGGGTCAATAATTTCTCAAGGAGCTTTCCCATTCAATTATTTTAATTCACTATGTTTTCTCATTTTGAAGCTCTTTCATCGATTGAGGTATTCAATTTTAGATTTGGTTTACTATTTTGATCAGGCCAATGATTTTTCAAATCAATCAGCAACAATCAGCTAATAGAATTATATCAATCTCGCGCACCCTCCCACCACCTAGGAAAAAGAAACGACACCATCTGATACTGTAGCACCAATATAATACATGCAGCTACTGACGGAGAAATTTCCCACATAAATATGGGTTTATTAGCGGATAACATAGAATCATACCGCGAAAGGCCCACCAAATCACTGTGTTATGATGAATGTAATTTTACTAATTTGATGTTATGGATTTTGATATATACAAATTCGATCAAACTTAAAAATGTTTGACTTTTCAGAAAAAACATACCTTGTATTTTGAAACATTGTGGGTATTTTTTAAGATACCCAACAACATCAGCGGCGTAGCAAAGCGCGTCCAACCCTTCTAGTCTAGTACTGTATTATAGAGAACGGGAATTGTATTCTGAATCAATGTGCGCCCCAACATACCCACTCCACTAAAAGCCGACCATGAAAAACTATATATAGTATATCAAAGCATTGCAACAACATTATGATATCTTCAATTTTGATATGGTGCACTGTAGAAACTCACTATCATACCACCTTCATCTCACTGTCACTACAACACAACGACAATGTAGGAATTTTTGCACCAGCCTGTGTCTTCATCTCATTAATAATCTATAGTGACGGTGCTACCCTTGCACAACCTAAGAAGGGGACATAGGATGTCACTATTTTTGAGACCCAGATAAAAAAATGCAATAATGATGAAGAAATTCAAAGAGAGCAGTGGATTGAATTAAAATAGACAACATGTTAAAAAACTTGTTCTGCTCCAATCAGTTCATTAGAGAATACAATTTTTGTACAAAAATACGAAACTGAAAAACGGCTCCTAGCTTGGGTATCAGTTCTGATTCTACCCATCTCTCAAGATTTTCGTTCTAATTCACACATTAGCTTGGATAAGATTTTGCATGAATCATTCAATTAAAAACACTTACAATTGGCACATGTTATGTAATAGAAGTCACACACTCGGCAAATATGGGGTGACAAAAATTTGAATTTTTTGTCTTATCTACAGTACCATGTGCACATGAGTCACTGAACTTGATACAGTTTGATGCTAACAAACTTGCCAAAAAATGGTCCTCTTCTTTCTTTTTAGTCCTAACATCAAACATCTTGAGGCATGAGTCTCTATTTTATAATCTATTTATTAACCCATGACACAATCTACCACTTCTAGCAAAACAAAGGAGGAGTGAAGGAAATAGCTATGTGTCACATCCCTAGTTCTGGTATGACCTAGACTAGCCATTGATGTGTTGCATCATGTTTAAATTTCAATGAATTTGAAATGGGGGATGATTCAAACCCTAGCAATTCAAATAGGTTCAACTAAAAACATTTTCAGGGAACCCAAATGGCCTTAAAAAATGTTCATCATTTTTGTAAAATGCTGGAAACAGTAACCAGAGATGACGCACATTTTTCCATGAAATTTTGTAATTTTAAATTAATTCATACATATTTGAATTGGAGCTATTTAAATGCTATATATATTTTAGATGCTCCAAAAATGTTGGAAATTGTTAGGAGTCACTGGAATAATTCAGGAAGCACCCATAATTATTTCTAGGATTTTATGATGGTTTAGTATTTATTTTAAACTAGAATAGAAAAAATAGAAAATAGAAAAAGGAAACAGAAAATGGAAAAACCCTTACCTGGGCCAATTGCTGGCCTGGTAGCCCACTGGCTGGCGCAGCACTGTGCTGGCCCGTGCTAGTCATCCCCAACCTCTGCCAGAAGGCAGAGGCGAAGGAGGGCACGATTTGCGCGCAAGGGTGCCATGCCACCTGCCTGCCTGCCCCCCCTCGACGGCCTGGCCGCCCTGGACGATGCCACACAACCCTGTCGGCCCCTCGCACTCTCCCCCGTACTCCCCCCTCTCCAATGCTCTCTCTCTCTCTCTCTCACCCGGACCTGACTGCGTTCGAGAGCGCCGCTGAGCACTGCCGCGTCCACCGGCCACCTACAGCCCTGCCACCGCATCCAATAGCACCAGCGTCGACCGTCGCTTCTCCATGCCGAGCCATGAGAGCTCGGACGCATTGCAACCTCGCCGTCTTCACCATCTTCAACCTTCCGCCTCCCAGATTGTCGGCGGCCTTACGTCGACTCGAGAGCCTCCCCCGAGCTTCACAGTCCTCCATACGACGCGCTATGAGCTCCGCCATCTTCTCCCCTACTCCCCAAGCTTGTTCCAGTTCCCTAGTCCTGCTAATGACCGGACACGAGCGGTGGCGCCGCTGTGGCTACTCACTGCCATGGCCATGCCACTACAGCTCGCGCATGCGCGCGTCACCGCGTTTGTTGCAACCCCAGGAGTCGAGCGCACTCGCCCACAGCCCCTGCTGTGGGCCGTAGTGTCGAAACCTTCTTCACCGAACTATGGCCGCCGCCGCAAGCTCCGTTTGGGCGAGCTCTTGCCACCCCGCGACCCTCTACTACCTCCCGTGGATGTGTCGGAGTGCGGGATACGTCCTGGTGGTCTTCCCGTATCCAGCCACTGCATGTAGCTCAAGTTCAGCGTGTTTCCGCCGCATTTTTGGTCGCCGCCGGCCGAGCTCAGATGACTGCCGACGTGGTCGTCATTAGGACTAAGCTACGCCTAATTAACCACCTCACTGTCACTAATCGTCATCGTCACCGGCATGACACCATGATCTCCATCATCATGATCTCCATCATCGTGTCTCCATGAAGTTGCCTCGCCAACTTATTACTTCTACTACTATGGCTACCGGTTAGTAATAAAGTAAAGTAATTACATGGCGTTGTTCAATGACACGCAGGTCATACAATAAATAAAGACAACTCCTATGGCTCCTGCCGGTTGTCATACTCATCGACATGCAAGTCGTGATTCCTATTACAAGAACATGATCAATCTCATACATCACATATCATTCATCACATTCTTCTTGGCCATATCACATCACATAGCATACCCTGCAAAAACAAGTTAGACATCCTCTAATTTTTGTTTGCATGTTTTACGTGGCTGCTATGGGTTTCTAGCAAGAACGTTTCTTACCTACGCAAAAACCACAACGTGATATGTCAATTGCTATTTACCCTTCATAAGGACCCTTTCCATCGAATCCGTTCCAACTAAAGTGGGAGAGACTGGCACCCGCTAGCCACCTTATGCACCAAGTGCATGTCAGTCGGTGGAACCTGTCTCACGTAAGCGTACGTGTAAGGTCGGTCCGGGCCGCTTCATCCCACAATACCGTCGAAACAAGATTGTACTAGTAATGGTAAGCATATTGAACAAAATCAACGCCCATAACTATTTTGTGTTCTACTCGTGCATAGAATCTACGCAATAGACCTAGCTCATGATGCCACTGTTGGGGAACGTAGCAAAAATTCAAAATTTTCCTACGTGTCACCAAGATCTATCTATGGAGAAACCAGCAACGAGGGGAAGGAGAGTGCATCTACATACCCTTGTAGATTGCTAAGCGGAAGCGTTCAAGAGAACGGGGTTGAAGGAGTCGTACTCGTCGTGATCCAAATCACCGGAGATCCTAGTGCCGAACGGACGGCACCTCCGCGTTCAACACACGTACAGCCCGGTGACGTCTCCCACGCCTTGATCCAGCAAGGAGAGATGGAGAGGTTGAGGAAGACTCCATCCAGCAGCAGCACAACGGCGTGGTGGTGATGGAAGAGCGTGGTAGTCTAGCAGGGCTTCGCCAAGCACCGCGAGATATGAGGAGAAAGAGAGGTAGGGCTGCGCCAACAGGAGAAGAAACTCATGTGTTGGGCTGCTCCAATGCCTCCACTATATATAGGGGAAGAGGGGGCTGCGCCCCCACCTAGGTTTCCACCCCTAGGGGCGGCGGCCAGCCCTAGATGGGACTTGGAGGGGGCGGCCAAGAGGGGGAGAGAGGGGGCGCGCCCTAGGGTGGGCCTATAGGCCCATCTACGCCTAGGGTTTCCCCTCTCCCCTCCTAGCTGCGCCTTGGGCAAGGGTGGGAGGCGCACCAGCCCACTCTGGGGCTGGTCCCTTTCCACTCTAGGCCCATGCAAGCCTCCGGGGCCGGTGGCCCCACTTGGTGGACCCCCGGGACCCTCCCGGTGGTCCCGGTACGTTACCGATAAAACCCGAAACTTTTCCGGTGACCAAAACAGGACTTCCCATATATAAATCTTTACCTCCGGACCATTCCGGAACTCCTCGTGACGTCCGGGATCTCATCCGGGACTCCGAACAACATTCGTTAACCATATACAAACTTCCTTTATAACGCTAGCGTCATCGAACCTTAAGTGTGTAGACCCTACGGGTTCGGGAATCATGCAGACATGACCGAGACGTTCTCCGGTCAATAACCAACAGCGGGATCTGGATACCCATGTTGGCTCCCACATATTCCACGATGATCTCATCGATTGAACCACGATGTCAAGGACTCAATCGATCCCGTATACAATTCCCTTTGTCTAACGGTATTGTACTTGCCCGAGATTCGATCGTCGGTATGCCGATACCTAGTTCAATCTCGTTACCGGCAAGTCTCTTTACTCGTTCCGTAACACATCATCCCGTGATCAACCCCTTGGTCACATTGTGCACATTATGATGATGTCCTACCGAGTGGGCCCAGAGATACCTCTCCGTTTACACGGAGTGACAAATCCCAGTCTCGATTCGTGCCAACCCAACAGACACTTTTGGAGATACCTGTAGTGCACCTTTATAGTCACCCAGTTACGTTGTGACGTTTGGTACACCCAAAGCATTCCTACGGTATCCGGGAGTTGCACAATCTCATGGTCTAAGGAAAAGATACTTCACATTAGAAAAGCTTTAGCATACGAACTACGATCTTTGTGCTAGGCTTAGGATTAGGTCTTGTCCATCACATCATTCTCCTAATGATGTGATCCCGTTATCAATGACATCCAATGTCCATGGTCAGGAAACCGTAACCATCTATTGATCAACGAGCTAGTCAACTAGAGGCTTACTAGGGACATGGTGTTGTCTATGTACCCACACATGTATCTGAGTTTCCTATCAATACAATTATAGCATGGATAATAAACGATTATCGTGAACAAGGAAATATAATAATAACTAATTTATTATTGCCTCTAGGGCATATTTCCAACAGTCTCCCACTTGCACTAGAGTCAATAATCTAGTTCACATCACCATGTGATTAACACTCACACGTCACATCGCCATGTGACCAACATCCATAGAGTTTACTAGTGTCATTAAACTAGTTCACATCATCATGTGATTAAGACTCAATGAGTTCCGGGGTTTGATCATGTTTTGCTTGAGAGAGGTTTTAGTCAACGGGTCTGCAACATTCAGATCTGTATATACTTCGCAAATCCCTAGGTCATATTGTAAATGCTGCTTCCACGCTCCACTTGGAGCTACTCCAAATGGTTGCTCCACTATACGTATCCGGTTTGCTACTCAGAGTCATTCGGATAGGTGTTAAAGCTTGCATCGATGTAACCCTTTACGTCGAACTCTTTATCACCTCCATAATCGAGAAACATATCCTTATTCCTCTAAGGATAACTTTGACCGCTATCTAGTGATCCACTCCTTGATCACCTTTGTACCCTCTTGCCAGACAAGCGGCAAGGCACACATCAGGTGCGGTACTTAGCATGGCATACTGTAGAGCCTACGTCCAAAGCATAGGGGACGACCTTCGTCCTTTCTCTCTTTTCTGCCGTGGTCGAGCTTTAAGTCTTAACTTCGTACCTTACTACTCAGGCAAGAACTCCTTCTTTGACTGATCCATCTTGAACACCTTCAAGATCATGTCAAGGTATGTGCTCATTTGAAAGTACTATTGAGCGTTTTTGATCTATCCTCATAGATCTTGATGCTCAATGTTCAAGTAGCTTAATCCAGGTTTTCTATTGAAAAACACCTTTCAAATAACCCTATATGCTTTCCAGAAATTCTACATCATTTCTGATCAACAATATGTCAACAACATATACTCATCAGAAATTCTATAGTTCTCCCACTCACTTCTTTGGAAATACAAGTTTCTCATAAACTTTGTATAGACCCAAAATCTTTGATCATCTTATCAAAGCGTACATTCCAACTCCGAGATGCTTACTCCAGTCCTTAGAAGGATCGCTGGAGCCAGCATACCTTTTAGCATCCTTAGGATTGACAAAACTTTTCTGATTGTATCACATACAACCTTTCCATACGAAGACTGGTAAGGAAACTTGTTTTGACATCCATCTGCCAGATTTCATAAATGCAGCTAATGCTAACATGATTCCGACGGACTTAAGCATCGCTACGGATGAGAAGATCTCATCGTAGTCAACTCCTTGAACTTGTGAAAAACTATGCGCCACAAGTCGAGCTTCATAGACGGTGACATTACCGTCCACGTCCGTCTTCTTCTTAAAGATCCATTTATCTCAATGGCTTGCCGATCATCGGGCAAGTCCACCAAAGTCCATGCTTTGTTCTGATACATGGATCCTATCTCGGATTTCATGGTTTCTAACCATTTGTTGGAATATGGGCCCACCATCGCTTCTTCATAGCTCGTAGGTTCATTGTTATCTAGCAACATGACCTTCAAGACAGGATCACTGTACCACTCCGAAGCAGTACGCGTCCTTGTCGTCCTACGAGGTACGGTAGTGACTTGATCCGAAGCTTCATGATCACTATCATAAGCTTCCACTTCAATTGGTGTAGGTGCCACAGGAACAACTTCCTGTGCCCTGCTACACACTGGTTGAAGTGATGGTTCAATAACCTCATCAAGTCTCCACCATCCTCCCACTCAACTTTCCGAGACAAACTTTTCCTCGAGAAAGGACCCGATTCAAGAAACAATCCCTATTGCTTTCGGATCTGAATTAGGAGGTATACCCAATTGTTTTGGGTGTCCTATGAAGATGCATTTTATCCGCTTTGGGTTCGAGCTTATCAACCTGAAACTTTTTCACATAAGCGTCGCAGCCCCAAACTTTTAAGAAACGACAACTTAGGTTTCTCCAAACGGTGTCGTCTCAACGGAATTACGTGGTGCCCTATTTAAAGTGAGTGCGGTTGTCTCTAATGCCTAACCCATGAATGATAGTGGTAATACGATAAGAGACATCATGGTATGCACCATATCCAATAGGGTGCAGTTATGATGTTCGGACACACCATCACACTATGGTGTTCTAGGCGGTATTGGTTGTGAAACAATCTCCACAATGTCTTAATTGTGTGCCAAAACTCGTAGCTCAGATATTCATCTCTATGATCATATCATAGACATTCTATCCTCTTGTCACGAAGATCTTAAACTTCACTCTGAAATTACTTGAACCATTCAATAATTCAGACTTGTGTTTCATCAAGTAAATATACTCAACATCTACTAGAATTATCTGTGAAGTAAGAACATAACGATATTCACTGCATGCCTCAGCACTCATTGGACTGCACACATCAAAATGTGTTACTTCCAACAAGCTGCTATCTAGTTCCATCTTACTGAAACCGAGGCTTTTCAGTCATCTTGTCCATGTGGTATGATTTGCATATCTCAAGTGATTCAAAATCAAGTGAGTCTAAACGATCCATCTGCATGGAGTTTCTTCATGCGTATGCACCAATAGACATGGTTCGCATGTCTCAAACTTTTCAAAAATGAGTGAGTCCAAAGATCCATCAACATGGAGCTTCTTCATGCGTTTTATACCAATATGACTTACATGGCAGTGCCACAAGTAAGTGGTACTATCATTACTATCTTATAATTTTGGCATGAAAATGTGTATCACTACGATCGAGATTCAATAAACCATTCCTTTAGGTGCAAGACCATTGAAGGTATTATTCAAATAAATAGAGTAACCATTATTCTCCTTAAATGAATAACCGTATTGCGATAGACATAATCCAATCATGTCTATGCTCAACGCAAACACCAAATGACAATTATTCAGGTTTAATACTAATCTTGATGGTAGAGGGAGCGTGCGATGTTTGATCACATCAAACTTGGAAACACTTCCAACACATATCGTCAGCTCACCTTTAGCTAGTCTCCGTTTATTCCGTAGCTCTTTTATTTCGAGTTACTAACACTTAGCAACCGAACCGGTATCTAATACCCTGGTGCTACTAGGAGTACTAGTAAAGTACACATTAACATAATGTATATCCAATATACTTCTATCGACCTTGCCAGCCTTCTCATCTACCAAGTATCTAGGGTAATTCCGCTCTAGTGACTATTCCCCTCATCACAGAAGCACTTAGTCTCGGGTTTGGGTTCAACATTGGGTTTCTTCACTGGAGCAGCAGCTGATTTGCCGTTTCATGAAGTATCCCTTCTTGCCATCGCCCTTCTTGAAACTAGTGGTTTCACCAACCATCAACAATTTATGCTCCTTCTTGATTTCTACTTTCGCGGTGTCAAACATCGTGAATACCTCAAGGATCATCATATCTATCCCTGATATGTTATAGTTCATCACGAAGCTCTAGCAGCTTGGTGGCAATGACTTTGAAGAAACATCACTATCTCATATGGAAGATCAACTCCCACTCGATTAAAGTGATTGTTGCACTCAGACAATCTGAGCACAAGCTCAATGATTGAGCTTTTCTCCCTTAGTTTGCAGGCTAAGAAAATCGCCGGAGGTCTCATACCTCTTGACGTGGGCACGAGCCTGAAATCTCAATTTCAGCCCTCGAAACATCTCATATGTTCTGCGACATTTCGAAAACGTCTTTGATGCCTCAACTCTAAACCGTTTAACTGAACTATCACGTAGTTATCAAAACGTGTATGTCTGATGTTCGCAACATCCATAGACGACGTTTGGGGTTCAGCACACTGAGCGGTGCATTAAGGACATAAGCTTTCTACTGTCCGCATAATCGCTATTGTCAACTTTCAACTATATTTTCTCTAGGAACATATCTAAACAGTGGAACTAAAGCGCGAGCTTACGACATAATTTGCAAAGATCTTTTGACTATGTTCAGGATAATTAAGTTCATCTTATGAACTCCCACTCAGATAGACATCCCTCTAGTCATCTAAGTGATTACATGATCCGAGTCAACTAGGCCGTGTCCGATCATCACGTGAGACGGACTAGTCATCATCGGTGAACATCTTCATGTTGATCGTATCCTCCATACGACTCATGCTCGACCTTTCGGTCTCTGTGTTCCGAGGCCATGTCTGTACATGCTAGGCTCGTCAAGTTAACCCTAAATGTTTTGCATGTGTAAAACTGTCTTACACCCGTTGTATGTGAACGTAAGGATCTATCACACCCGATCATCACGTGGTGCTTCGAAACGACGAACTTTAGCAACGGTGCATAGTTAGGGGAGAACACTTCTTGAAATTGTTGTAAGGGATCATCTTATTTACTACCGTCGTTCTAAGTAAACAAGATGCATAAACATGATAAACATCACATGCAATCAAATAGTGACATGATATGGCCAATATCATATTGCTCCTTTTGATCTCCATCTTCTGGGCTCCATGATCATCATCGTCACCGGCATGACACCATGATCTCCATCATCATGATCTCCATCATCGTGTCTCCATGAAGTTGCCTCACCAACTTATTACTTCTACTACTATGGCTACCGGTTAGCAATAAAGTAAAGTAATTACATGGCGTTGTTCAATGACACGCAGGTCATACAATAAATAAAGACAACTCCTATGGCTCCTGCCGGTTGTCATACTCATCGACATGCAAGTCGTGATTCCTATTACAAGAACATGATCAATCTCATACATCACATATCATTCATCACATTCTTCTTGGCCATATCACATCACATAGCATACCCTGCAAAAACAAGTTAGACATCCTCTAATTGTTGTTTGCATGTTTTACGTGGCTGCTATGGGTTTCTAGCAAGAACGTTTCTTACCTACGCAAAAACCATAACGTGATATGTCAATTGCTATTTACCCTTCATAAGGACCCTTTCCATCGAATCCGTTCCGACTAAAGTGGGAGAGACTGGCACCCGCTAGCCACCTTATGCACCAAGTGCATGTCAGTCGGTGGAACCTGTCTCACGTAAGCGTACGTGTAAGGTCGGTCCGGGCCGCTTCATCCCACAATACCGTCGAAACAAGATTGTACTAGTAATGGTAAGCATATTGAACAAAATCAACGCCCACAACTATTTTGTGTTCTACTCGTGCATAGGATCTACGCAATAGACCTAGCTCATGATGCCACTGTTGGGGAACGTAGCAAAAATTCAAAATTTTCCTACGTGTCACCAAGATCTATCTATGGAGAAACCAACAACGAGGGGAAGGAGAGTGCATCTACATACCCTTGTAGATCGCTAAGCGGAAGCGTTCAAGAGAATGGGGTTGAAGGAGTCGTACTCGTCGTGATCCAAATCACCGGAGATCCTAGTGCCGAACGAACGGCACCTCCGCGTTCAACACACGTACAGCCCGATGACGTCTCCCACGCCTTGATCTAGCAAGGAGAGAGGGAGAGGTTGAGGAAGACTCCATCCAGCAGCAGCACAATGGCGTGGTGGTGATGGAAGAGCGTGGTAGTCCAGCAGGGCTTCGCCAAGCACCGCAAGATATGAGGAGAAAGAGAGGTAGGGCTGCGCCAACAGGAGAAGAAACTCATGTGTTGGGCTGCTCCAATGCCTCCACTATATATAGGGGAAGAGGGGGCTGCGCCCCCACCTAGGTTTCCACGCCTAGGGGCGGCAGCCAGCCCTAGATGGGACTTGGAGGGGGCGGCCAAGAGGGGGAGAGAGGGGGCGCGCCCTAGGGTGGGCCTATAGGCCCATCTGCGCCTAGGGTTTCCCCTCTCCCCTCCTAGCTGCGCCTTGGGCAAGGGTGGGTGGCGCACCAGCCCACTCTGGGGCTGGTCCCTTTCCACTCTAGGCCCATGCAAGCCTCCGGGGCCGGTGGCCCCACTTGGTGGACCCCCGGGACCCTCCCGGTGGTCCCGATACGTTACCGATAAAACCCGAAACTTTTCCGGTGACCAAAACAGGACTTCCCATATATAAATCTTTACCTCCGGACCATTCCGGAACTCCTCGTGACGTCTGGGATCTCATCCGGGACTCCGAACAACATTCAGTAACCACATACAAACTTCCTTTATAACGCTAGCGTCATCGAACCTTAAGTGTGTAGACCCTACGGGTTCGGGAATCATGCAGACATGACCGAGACGTTCTCCGGTCAATAACCAACAACGGGATCTGGATACCCATGTTGGCTCCCACATGTTCCACGATGATCTCATCGGATGAACCACGATGTCAAGGACTCAATCGATCCCGTATACAATTCCCTTTGTCTAACGGTATTGTACTTGCCCGAGATTCGATCGTCGGTATGCCGATACCTAGTTCAATCTCGTTACCGGCAAGTCTCTTTACTCGTTCCGTAACACATCATCCCGTGATCAACCCCTTGGTCACATTGTGCACATTATGATGATGTCCTACCGAGTGGGCCCAGAGATACCTCTTCGTTTACACGGAGTGACAAATCCCAGTCTCGATTCATGCCAACCCAACAGACACTTTCGGAGATACCTGTAGTGCACCTTTATAGTCACCCAGTTACGAAGTGACGTTTGGTACACCCAAAGCATTCCTACGGTATCCGAGAGTTGCACAATCTCATGGTCTAAGGAAAAGATACTTGACATTAGAAAAGCTTTAGCATACGAACTACGATCTTTGTGCTAGGCTTAGGATTAGGTCTTGTCCATCACATCATTCTCCTAATGATGTGATCCCGTTATCAATGACATCCAATGTCCATGGTCAGGAAACCGTAACCATCTATTGATCAACGAGCTAGTCAACTAGAGGCTTACTAGGGACATGGTGTTGTCTATGTACCCACACATGTATCTGAGTTTCCTATCAATACAATTATAGCATGGATAATAAACGATTATCGTGAACAAGGAAATATAATAATAACTAATTTATTATTGCCTCTAGGGCATATTTCCAACACCTTCTTGATAGGTCCTGCTCCGGAGACCGTTCCAGAGTACCTGTGAGAGGAGCGGTGCCTCCCTGTTGATCTACCAGGCAAGCAACCCCCGTTTGAGCATTCCGATACAAGTCCACTCTCTTGCTCCTGCTCTCTTTTATTGCATTAGGACAACAACGATTCAACTACTACTTTATGTTGCAGTAGTTGAACTCATTCCTCTGCATGGCCTGTCTTTGCCACAGTAAATAGTTGAAACCTGTTAGCATGTGTAGGAGTTGATTGAGCCATGTTTTGTTCCTACCATGCCATGCTTGTTATTACTTAGAGTTATGTTAGGTCTGATTCATTGGGAATGAATTGGAGTGTTATGCCATGTTCTTAGGCTGAGAGTTAAGCGTGTGAACACAATTTGGTAAAGGTACCGGTGATAGGCCATATAGGAGTACATGGTGGGTTGTCTCACTAGAACCGTCCTTAAGAACTAAGTTCTGTGTATGTTGTCCAAGACTAGCTACTACCACACGTTGGAATGCTTAAGTGCCCCTGTCGACTTATTAACCGACTTGATCTCTATCCAGGAGTTGCAACTAGTTTCTGGTGTTTGTAGGTAGTGCTATTTTTCTCCCGAGTGGCACTCGACAGGGTGGACTTGGGACAGACTAGGCACAGTGGCACGGTGTACCAAGTGGCACCCGGATGGTGGCCTGGGAACCCTACTCACATCGTTTGGGGCTGTGATGGAAACTTCGGCCGGACCTCCCTTGCGGGTTCGACCTCAGATAGGCGATAAACCTGAACTAGAGTCTTGTGTGGTTAGTCAGGTCGTGGCTGACACCCTCTCCAGGCTTCCGCTTGAAGGTTGCCGAGATACACGATGTTTACATGGTCATAAGTGGTGAGAGCGGGTGTGAAGAAGTACACCCCTGCAGGGTTAACATGATATATTCGAATAGTCGTGTCCTTGGTTATGGACTACTTGGATACTTATGTGGTACATAGGCAACTTGAAGTGGATACTCTAAAATGCTCAAGACATGTGTGAGTGCTATGGATGGCCTTCTCGTAGGGAGACGGGAATGAATCCATAGTAGTGTATTGATGTGGTGATTAGTGGACTCATGTGCACTTTCTCACCTCAAAGAAGTTACTCGTAGTCGTAGGACAGGATAGCCATTGAGTCAAAGTTGGCTTGCTGCAGCTAAACCCCACCTTGCCTTCTTGATACTAATGCATGTATGATAGGTTCTGATGTAAGTCTTGCTAAGTACCTTTGTACTCACGTTTGCTTAATTTATGTTTTGTAGAGGAGACTTCTGTCTCAGTAGTAGTATCGCATGGACATCGACAAGTAGCTTGTTACCTCAGCTATGATCTTGTCCCCTTGGGAGGGTACTATAGATAGTAAGGCTTCTCAGCCTTTTTCATTTGCAGTTGTCTGTACTCAGACATGTTATGCTTCCATTGCTTGTATGCTCTGTATGTTGGGTCATGTGACCCCTGTTTGTAATAGAATGCTATGTTGGCTCTTCTGGGCCTTTATCTATATGAGTTGTTGAGTTATGTTGTGATGCCATGCATGTTGTACATCACATACTTGCATGTTATGCGTACGTGTAATGTGTATTGCTATGTGTGGGGTTCAACACTTAGTTGTTTGCCTTTGGTAGCCTTTCTTATGGAGAAATGCTCCCTAGTGCTTCCACTGAGCCATAGTAGTTCGCTACTGCTCCGGAACACTAGTATTGGCCAGCATGTATCATTCTTTGATCCCGTTTCTGTCCTTTCGGGGAAATGTCACGCGTTGTTCCTTTAAGTCCTTATAGGTTGCTATGACTTGAGTTCATTCGTTGATGACCAACACGTTCATTGCTGGGTTACATATGCCAGTCCCTGTACGACTATGCCACCTTGGTTCACGACTATCCATGTCGACCTGGGTTCTTTGTCATATGTATGCTAGCGACACAATCATATACGTGAGCCAAACGACACAAATGGTCCGGACCAAGGTAAGGTGGCAGCCGTGGGAATACCATGCGTGAGGCCGCAAAGTGATATGATGTGTTACATGCTAGATCGGCGTGACTTAGGATCAGGGTCCTGACAGCTTTGGTATCAGAGCCTGACTGACTGTAGGATTACCAAGCCAAAATGGTCGAAGTTGAGTCTAGAAATTCTTTAGATATATAAGGGAATTGATTATGGAAGGGAACGCCAGACTCTTTTTGTTGGGAAACATTGCATGGAAAACAGTAAAAATTCTACGCGCACGCAAGATCTATCCATGGAGATGCATAGCAACAAGAGGGGAGAGAATGTCTACGTACCCTCGTAGACCGTAAGCGGAAGAGTTTATTAACGCGGTTGATGTAGTCGAACTTCTTCGCGATCCAACCGATCAAGTACCAAACGTACGTACGACACCTCCGCGTTTAGCAGACATTCAGCTTGGTGATGTCCTCGCCTTCTTGATCCAGGAAGACAGGCGAAGTAGTAGATGAGTTCCAGCAGCACGACAGCATGGTTACATTGGTGGTGATGCTATCTCCACCGGGCTTCGCCTAAGCACTCCGAAAATATGACCGAGGGACGAAACTGTGGAGAGGGGCGCCGCACACGACTAAGAGATTGTCGTGGGCTATGTGTGGCGCCCCTTCCCACATATATATAGGTGAGGAGGAGAGCAAGGCAGCCAGGAGGCGCCCCAAGGGAGGCCGAATACCCCTTGGGCTCCTGCCCTAGCTGCGGGCCCCTTACCATATTTGCCCGAGGGGGAAAGGACGTGGGAGGAGAGGAAGGCAGGGTGTGACGCCCCGAGACCGACGCTCCAGAAGACTTCCAGCTATTCCGAGTTTCGCCGTGTGTTTCTTTTGAGCTTGCTCTTTTATTTTTTCATTGCATCATGTCATCATGCCATCATGTCATTAACCTTTGCATCTAAACTCACCTAAATAAATTGCATAGATCGTTGATCTATTTAAATTGAGGGATATTCACATGGTGATTTCTCTTTAAAACATATTCAAAGTCTCCTACTATTATTAGGGAGCTATAATAAAATTATTCCATTTATTTGGAATTGATCATAACACACCTGCAAATAAATCCCAATGCCTTTGTTATCTCAATTCTTGGTCTCCAACCTTGCCCATAATTTCTTTCATCATTTTCCGGAGCTCCACCAAAAATCTCAACATTTTTGGACACTTCAAAAACCAAGTCTTAGTTCAAACCCATTTGAACTAAATTCAAATGAGTTTGAATTTACATCTTTCAACCATGGCCTTTTCTATTTTCTCGGAACAAGCACATTCTTGTGGGTCCGGGAAAACTATCTGCGTGTCCAATTTCTTCCCCAACACCTCCTTTCTTCTCCTTTTCTTCTTTGTTATTTCCTGTTTGTTTTATCAAATGAGAAAAACATGTTTTGAAGAAAAGGAGGGGGAGACCAGCCGCAGCCCACTACCTAACCAGCTAGACCAGACCGGCCCATTTGCCCCTGGAGGCCCAGCTACACCCCTCTAACCCTAGCCGCAGGGGAGAGCATCGCTCGATCCCATCTCCTCCTCTCGTTCCCTCTGCCCGCCGCCACACACCCATCGCTCGATCCCATCGCCCCTTGTCAGCGACCCTGACAGGCAGGACCCGCAGGGCAGCGACTCCACCAGCCAGCATGCTGCCCCGCGGCCCACACACTGCCCAACCCACGCACCAGCGGGCCGGACTGGATGCACTAAGGCCCAACGCATACACTACAAGAAGGAGCGACCCGGAGGAGACGATCATCCGGAGGATCACGAAGGCGGCGGCTCCACTTTTCCCCTTTTCGAACCCTAGCGTCCCTGTTCTTCCATTCGAGAGCGTTGCTCCCTGTAATCATTTGTATCAGCTACTACTTCATAGAGCAATATAGATCGATTCCTCCTTACCCCCCGTCGCTACTCTAACACTTGGTATCAGTGACCAAATCGCATCCATCAGATCCATTCTGGCTCACCTCATCGAGACTAGGGGCTTGCGACAAGCACGCGATGCGATGGATCCGAGCGTCTCGGCCTTCCTCACCCACTTTGAGACAAAGATCGAGTCCGTGATCGACGGCCTCACCAAGGCGCAGCAGTCCACATCGGCCAAAATCGACGATCTGCTCGCCTGGCGCCCCGATCTCGAGCGCTGGGTGGCGGATCTGGGCGACACCGTCACGGCGCTGCAACGCACCCAAGCACCCCCTCCGGCCCGACCCGACGCGGATCCGGTGCCCGAGGGCGGCAAAGCAGCAATCCAACCTCAAGGGCCCAATGGCCACGGCAAATTCCACATCAAACGGGGGCCATGGCGGCGTCCCTCACGACGCCGCCGCCGCTCCCGGCTAACGGTACGGCCCCGGTTTCCACCTCTCCAGTTCCGCTGTCCCCTTTCTCGCATGCCAGCCAGATGCTTACGGGGCTCGGCCAAGCGCATCCCTCAGTTTCCTTTCCGCAGTTTTCAGGCAAAAATCCTAATCTATGGAAAACTCTCTGCGAACAGTATTTTTCCATGTTTGGGATTGTACCTTCATTTTGGGTCCCTATGGCATCTCTGAATTTCTCTGGACCGGCAGCAATATGGCTGTAATCCATCCAGCACCGCCTCGGCGAGTTCGATTGGGACTCGTTCACCGTGCTGCTTTGCACGCGGTTCGGCCGTGATCGCCACCAAACTCTCATTCGCCAATTCTATGCAGTTCGCCAAACCACTACTGTAGCTGATTATATTGAGAGATTTGAATCTATCATCAATCATTTGAATTCATACTCTGAAACAATTCATCCTTACTATTTTCTCACACGATTTGTTGAGGGCCTGAGGACGGACATCAGGGCGGTCGTCATGGTGCAGCGACCCCCTGATCTGGACACAGCATGCGCGCTCGCGCAACTCCAGGAGGAGGTGGCGGATGGAGCTCGGGGACACCCACCACGACCACCAAACGCGCCCCCAAGGACAGCAGTGCCACTGGCACTGCCCCCGCCTCCGGTGCCCCCACCTCCGGTGCGCCATTCGACCCCAACAATCGCCACCGACCGGCGCGGGACTAACGCTGCGCGAGCCGACTCGTACAAGATCAAAGCGCCGCGGGACTATCGACGCGCCTGTGGCCTCTGTTTCAAGTGCGGTGAGAGGTGGGGGCATGACCACATATGCCCCACCTCAGTACAACTACATGTCGTCGAAGAGCTCCTCGTCATGATCGGCCTCGACAACTTCATCGACACACAATAGCAACAAGACGAAGGCTCCAGCGACATGGTCATGGCAATTTCTCTATCTGCCGTGACTGGTGGTGTCTCTGCCAAGGCGTTCCAATTGCGCGCTTGGATCCAAGGCCGAGAGGTGCTTTACTCGTCGATTCCGGCAGCTCCAATTCCTTCATCGATGCCAAGTTCGCCGAATCCCTTTCCGGGGTTCAGCCACTACCCAAGCCTGGGCGTGTCCGAGTCGTCGACGGCGGCGAACTGGTGTGCTCTTCGTTTGTGCCTGGTTGCGCTTGGTACTCACAAGGACAAGAATTCTTCACCGACATGAAGGTGCTCACTCTGGGCACCTACGACGCCATCTTGGGGATGGACTGGCTCGAGGAGCACAGCCCAATGACAATGGATTGGCGAGCGTGCTTCATTGAAATTCCCACCCCGGCAGGACCGCTCCGCCTCGTCGGGCACAACGCGGCATCAACTATGTGTGAGACCATCAATAACATTCAGTTGCAAGGGTTGTGCAGCAAAGGAGCCATCTCGCATGTCATCCACCTGTGCATGGTTGAACCAACAGCAGAACCGTCAGCACCAACTCCAGATTGCATCCAGCAAGTTCTCAATGACTTCCCTGACGTATTCATCGAACCAACAGGGCTGCCACCTCGGCGCGACTGTGACCACCGCATTCCTCTCATTCCGGGGGCACATCCAGTGAACATTAGGCCATATCGTCACAAGCCAGAACTGAAGTCTGAAATCGAAGCTCAAGTAGAAGAATTGCTGCGTTATGGGATTATTCAGAGAAGTACTAGTCCATTCTCGTCTCCAGTCATATTGGTCAAAAAGAAGGACGGGACATGGCGCTTGTGCGTCGATTACAGGCATCTCAATGCGCTGACCGTGATAGCCAAGTACCCTGTCCCCATCATCGAAGAACTCCTTGACGAGCTCCATGGTGCAGCATGGTTCTCGAAGCTCGATCTTCGTGCCAGATATCATAAGATCCGGTTGGCTCCAGGAGAGGAATACAAGACCGCGTTCCAAACTCATCAGGGCCACTTAGAATTTAAAGTAGTTTCCTTTGGACTCGCGGGTGGACCCGCTACATTCATTGGAGCCATCACAACGACCCTCAAGCCGCTCAACCGTGTCTGTGTGCTGTCCTTTTTCGACGACATCCTTGTATTCAGCAAAAGGTTGCAAGAACACATCAATCACTTGCGACAGGTGCTCACGCTGCTTCGCTGGGATAGTTGGAAGGTTAAATGCAGCAAGTGCGCCTTTGGGCAGCAACATATTTCGTACCTGGGGCACACGATCAGCGCACAAGGGGTCTCCACCGATCCATCCAAGATTACCTCAGTGACCAACTGGACGACCCCCACTGATGCCAAAGGAGTGCGCAGCTTCTTGGGGCTCGCGGGATACTACCATCGTTTCGTCAGAAACTTCGGGGTAATCGCAAGGCCTCTGTTCAACTTACTCAAGAAGGGGACCCCATTCATCTAGACATCAACCACAGACACGTCATTCCAGCTGCTCAAACAACAGCTGATATCAACTCCTATACTTGCATTGCCCAACTTTCAACAACCATTCACGATTGAAACAGACGCCAGCAACCGCGGCATCAGGGCCATCCTATAGCAGCAAGGGCATCCCATCGCATTTATGAGCAAGGCACTCAGCTCACGGTACCAGGGACTGTCAACATACGAGAAGGAGTACTTGGCTATAATTGTAGCAGTGGATCAATGGCACCCGTACTTGCAACACGCTGAGTTCAATATCCTGACTGATCAGAAGAGCCTAGTTCACTTGGAAGAGCAAAGATTAACAACTCCTTGGCAGCAGAAGGCATTCATGAAGCTCCTGGGGTTGCGCTACCGCATTCGTTACAAAAAAGGCATAGAGAATGTGGGTGCCGATGCCCTGTCAAGAGCCAACCCAACTGAAACATTGACTGCAGTTATTTCTTGTCTCCCAGCATGGTTAGAGGACGTGATCAGCAGCTACAACAACAATCCTCAGGCCACTCGACTGCTGGAACAACTTGCTGTCCGGGAAGATCCAAAGAAGCGATTCTCACTGCAACAGGGCATCATTCGTTTTCATGACAGGATATGGTTGGGAGGAAGCACGCACATGCAGCAAAAGATCATCGTCGCATTCCATGATAGTGCTATGGGAGGCCACTCAGGTTTTCTCGTGACCTACAGGCGCATACGACGGCTGTTTGCCTGGCCAAAGATGAAAACCCAGATCCTGCAATATGTACGATGCTGTCAAGTGTGTCAACAAGCCACGCCAGACCGCGCTGCTTCTCCAGGCCTGCTCATGCTGCTTCCGATACCCAAGCAGCCATGGGACGTGATCTCAATGGATTTCGTGGATGGCCTTCCACAATCCAGCAACTTCAACTGCTTGCTCTTCATCATGGACAAACGGACCAAGTTCGCCTATTTCCTCCCGCTCGTGCATCCATACACTACTGCAACCGTGGCCAAACTTTACCTGCATCAAGTGTACAAGATCCACGGCCTGCCTGGTGCCATAGTTTCAGATCGAGACCCAGTCTTTACAAGTCATTTCTGGCAAGAGCTATTCAAAGGGGCAGGAACGGAACTCAAGTTGAGCACAACGAACCATCCACAAACCGATGGTCAAACGAAGCGAGTCAATCAGTGTGTCGAGACGTTTCTCCGTTGCTTCACACAGGCGTGTCTGCGAAAATGGAGTTTCTGGATACCTCTTGCTCAATTCTGGTACAACAATGCTCATCACTCCGCCATTGGTATGACCCCTTTCAAGGCCATGTTCGGGTACGAGCCACGCCAGTGGGGCATCACAGCTAACAACACCTGTTCAGTGCCTGCCCTTCAATCATGGTTGGATGAACGCGCTACTGTCCAAAGTCTCCTGCAGCAGCACCTTAACCGAGCAAGGCAAGTAATGAAGGAACAAGCTGATAAGAAGCATTCATTTCGTGTCTTCGAGGTGGGTGACAAGGTATTCCTCAAACTCCAACCATACGTCCAATCATCAGTGGCTCCGAGGGCAAACCACAAGCTTCAGTACAAGTTCTATGGACCCTTCCCAATCATCGCTAAGATCAACGACGTGGCCTACAAACTCCAGCTTCCTCCTCATGCCATGGTGCATCCAGTGTTTCACGTCTCCCTCCTCCGTCGTGCACTCAGTGCTGGTATGTCAGTCGAACCTCAGTTGCCGCATTGTACTGACGATCTTGCTATACCCATGGTAGTTCTGCAAACCAGGTGGCGCAAGCAGAAAGATGGCGTACGCGATCAAGTGAAGATACAGTGGTCCAACTCTGCAAACTTGGGCACCACCTGGGAAGACAAAGAGAGCCTGATGGCCCGTTTCCCTCACGCTGAGGCTTGGGGTCAAGCCTCATCTCAAGGAGAGGGGGGTGTCAGCGACCCTGACAGGCAGGACCCGCAGGGCAGCGACTCTACCAGCCAGTACACTGCCCCGCGGCCCACACGCCTCAAGCGGCCCAACCCACGCACCAGCGGGCCGGACTGGACGCACTAAGGCCCGACGCGTACACTATAAGAAGGAGCGACCCGGAGGAGACGATCATCCGAAGGATCACGAAGGCGGCGGCTCCACTTTTCCCCTTTCTGAACCCTAGCGACCCTGTTCTTCCATTCGAGAGCGTTGCTCCCTGTAATCATTTATATCAGCTACTACTTCAGAGAGCAATATAGATCGATTCCTCCTTAACCCCCGTCGCTACTCTAACACCCCTCCTCCCGATCCCCATCTCCTTCCCTCCAGCGCCGCCAGCGCCCGGCCCCCTCTCCCTCTCCTTGCGCTCGATCCACATCTCCCTCCGTGCACCAGCACCCGACCTCCACCTCGTCCTCGTTGAACCGCGCCACCAGAGCCCAGCAGGTCAACGACCGCTCCTTCCTCTCCTCCGCGTCCGCCCCCGCTCAAGCATCTCCGCCGGAGCACGTCCGTTAAGCTCCATCGCGCCCCCTCGTCGGCCCTCCTCCGCGTCGTTGCCTCGCCAGGACGCCGCGCCGGGCCTCCCACACCGCCACCGGAGGCCAACTCCGGCGCCCCCTGCCTCGCTTCTGCTCAGCCCTGCACCCTGACGCCTGAGTTGTTGCTTCCTTCGGCTGCCTCCCATGGCGCTGCTGCCATCCATCGACTGACCTCGTCTCCCTCCTGCCCTGCTGCTGCCTTCGAGCACCATCAATGGATATATGTGGTTAGCACCTTCGTCAAATCGCCTTGGGTCACCTTCAGAAGTGGCATGGCAAGTGGAGCGATGACCCTTGAAGACCCCTGCCCCCTGTGCCATTCCGCTGCTGCACTAGAACCTGCCAAGTACCCCGACGATGACAACCTTGGTCGGCTACCTCCACATCAAGTTCCCCTACGACCATGTACGACTATGGGGATACCACCAAGTACCCCTTCGGATCACCAAGTTCCACTATGAGATGTACCACTACCGTCGCCAAGATCACGAGTACCTCTCCGAAACGAACGTGTACCATTACCTCCACTACTGTCGTGAGAACGACTACTTCCACTATCGTCGCCACGTGAACAACTACTTCCCACGACAGCCCGTGTACCATTACTTGCTTCGTCAAACTCGACCCGCTTTGAAAACGCACGCTTCGGAGGTATAACGCCGAGACGATGCCCGTGAACGAATACATGTTGTATGAGATGAACTGTATGTTTGCATCGTGCCCGTTTGTTTCGTGCATGTTCCTCCTCGTTTGCCATGCCGTCGACCCGTGGGAACCCGATAACAGGGAGCACCCCACCATCTTGCATGACTCGCTCACGCTCACTTCCTTTTGCACCGGTATCTCCGTGAGCTACCGGAACCGATATGTTGTCGTGGCATCATTTTCGGATTTGTTGCCGTGGCACCCATTTTGTTCCGCCATGGTGACCAAATGCTTCATAACATGCTCATGTCAACATTTTCATAAATATTGCATAAAACTTGCATATGTCATCCGCATCATGATAACAACAATTAAAATGTTTAAAATTGTTGTTTGCTTAAAAATTTCTAAATGACATGAGGTTTTTCCGGAAATGTTGTTTGTTGTTCCAGCCTCATTTAAATTTGCCTAAATAGTTAGTTTACTTATGCTTCACCTCTTGACATGTTTATATCAACATTTAATATTGTTGGGTACCTAAATGAGAGCGAACTAAATAATTCGATGTGGTGTTTTGTCAATATGCAACTCGTTGCATATTGAGCTCCACTTAACTTGTAGTGTTGTTTGTGCATATTGCCACGCCATGCCTCATTAAACCGGACATGCATCATACTTGATTGTGCATCATGCCATTATTATGCTTGCGTGTTTACCATGTTGTTTTCTTCTTTCCGGTTTGCTTCTCTCGTTAGCTTCGGTTTCGTTCTGGAGTTGTGAGGATTCGTTCGACTACGTCCGTTTGTCTTCTTCATGGACCCGTTCTTCTTCCTAGCGGAATCTCAGGCAAGATGACCACTACCATGACCAACACTTGGTCCCCAACATCATGATCAACATCCCGCCAATCTGTACTGCTCAAAATATCAACATATAAATCACCTATAAGTCATTCTGTCATGTGAGTGTTGATCAAACGGTGTGACCTAGTACGAACCCATGCCCATGACCGAGGACACGACTATCGATAGTTTAGACAAACACACTCTGTAGAGGTAGCACACTTTACCCACACCACGGAACCCATGGCCTCGCACCCCCATTCGGGTGGACCAATGGCGTTCCAACAAAACCGATCTACTGTCATGACACTCTCCCGGCCACTCCGACTCACTCCCCACAGGGCTAGTCCTGGGTGGCCCCGTGTCTACCAAAGACACCAACGGCCACCATCGTGGCCAAAACAATAAACCGTCCCAAACAGGGACATGTGCACATAACAACAACAACAATGGGCACACAAGGCTTATGTCCGCCTACCTGATCAGGGTAGCGCGCGCCCATAACCTTCCCTCGTTGGAGGCACCGGCGAGAGACACGGCAATAGCATCACATTAGGGCCTTCCCATAAAGGCAAATGTGGTTGCACTGGAGAAAGCCCGGTTCGGTGGCACCTGACCAACTTAATGACGGAATTTATCCCCAAAAATAGAATTGTGATAACTAATACTCCGATATCAACTATCAAACTATAATCCAAGTCATAGCAATATCCAACAAATAATTTGAGCATAATATCTTGATATCAAAATACTCCAAAGATAACATAATATTTCTTTCATGATGCATCTGAAAACAATAACTCTACTACTCCAATAACCAGAACAAAGCTATCCAGCTAAGATCCACACGTAAGCATCATTTCCGAAATTAATACTCCAAGCAACAGAACATCGACTAGCATCATGAAAATAATCATAGTAACCACTATTAATCCAAAGGCAGCATGACATCCAAAGTAATTCTCCAAAATATAATAACAGATATCATCATGGAAACAATCATAATATCAACCACTAATACTCCAATGGCAACATGATACTCATCAACTACAAACATAACTCCTAGTAATCCAAACAATAGCATGTCATCAACAAGATCAAAATAATACTCCGAGAAAATGCCATGCACAGATCACAAGTAGCTAAAACAATATTTTAAACAAGTTAAAATAGATTAAACCATGTCACTGCATTACAGTGATGCATATGGAGGGTGTGGCTTGCCTGGGGTGGAAGAAATCACTGGAAGAAAGTGCGAGAACCTCACGGAACGAATCACCAGAAAACGTTCTCTCTCGGAGGGAGCTGAATAAGGGCAAGGGCATAATGGTCATTTTCACAGTGTCAAACCATAGTGAAAATGAAACCAACATAACAGGCTCGACGAAACAAAGAAGTAGGCTTTGAATCACTTGATTTAGAGCTACAGTTAAAAAGATATGGTAGTTTTTCTGCCAGGGACCTATCTGTAAAAACAATCAGCACAAACAGGCCCTCGGCTGGAAAAACAGAACACGCACTCGAAGAAATACGCTTTCGGAAAACATATTCTTGCAAATACGCTTTCACTTAACCACGTCAGCGGGGGCGGGGTGGCCTCTGGGACGCTGACAGGCGAGGCCCACTTTATCCACTTATCTCTCTCCTCCCATCTCTTCTTCTTCTCTCCTCCTCCCCGACCAAAACAGGGCAGAGGCGAGGCCGCGTGCTCCGGCAAGGCTCCCGGGCGGCTCCGGCTATCTCCCGCGCCGTGCAGCACACTGATGCACTCAGGGAGACCGACCGCACCAGACTGGAGCATTCACACACCACGGGGAGGACGACGTCGAGCAGAGCCGCGGTTGCAGCGGATGGGGCTTGCGGCCAGATGCCATGGGAGGGGAACAACGAGCGCTGGGGTAGCTCTAGGGGGAAGTTGGGGGTCTGCTGGAAGTGGATGGGCAGAGGGAGGAGGCTCGGTGAAGTGACACCGCACAGAGACAGAGAGCGACGGTGGCAGCCGAACTATGGGGGCGTGAGGCCACAACCGCTCTGGCGCCAAGAGGATGGGGTGGGGAGGAGTGCCGGAGTGGTGGGGGTCTGCTGGTGGAGAACAGAAGAGAGGAAGAGCTCCGGTGCATGCAAATTTAGGAGTAGCCGAGCGACGACCATGGAGGTCAACCGAGGTGAGGGGAGCTCTTCTGGCTCGGTAGAGAGGCTAGGCGGGCTCCTGGGGGAGGAGTGGGGGCAAGAGGTGAGCTCGGACGACGAGGGGAAGGGCTATAAATAGTCGGGGCGAGAGGCATGAGCTCGGGTGCGGCCGGGCACGTCCGGCCGAGGCTCTGGCGATGGCCAGCAAGCACGGGAGGCCGCGGGAACACGACGAGCCATTGATTCAGAGGTCACGGAGGGGTAGACGACACCGGAGAGTAGAGGAAGACGCCAAAACGAGCTCGGATCCAAATGGAGCACAGTGCACCCATGGGCAAGCGTCGGCGAGGGGTTTTATGGAGAGGGAGAGAGGTCCAGGATGACGGCGACGACGCGGTAAAACTGTTGGACACGCTCACGCACGTGAAGCCGACGAGAGGAGGAGGTGCCAAAGCACAAAGGGCCACTGGATGCGGCCACTGCACACAGAGCACGCGCACAGTGATGCCATTAATGCGGTCACCGCGTGCACTGGCATGTAGCGGGGGAGATGGGCTAGAACTTGTTGTCTACGGGTAAGATCATCTAGGGGAGGTCTCAACTACAGTGGTAGTTTGGTTAAAAGTGCTTTGGTTAAATGGTAATCAACTTCTGAAGTTTACTGCAATAAATTTGAACGAGAACTGCTGATCAACAGGAAAGGAACTGGAGCCAGAGAGTTTGTCTGCGAGGTTTAGGGTAAGAAGGACTTTCATCCTGGTAACTTTGAGAAGATTAGGACCAAGGTTTAATATAGTTGCTTTGCAACTGCCAAAATGGTCCAAAAATGAGATTTGGATGATGCACTCACATGGTGATGCCACTTGAGCTCCAATTGGTCAAAGCTTGATTATTTAGACATATGAAGATGCTGTAAAAAGCTCATGCCAAATGGACAAGCCAAAATGGCACGTGCTTCAAGAACATCATTTCTGTCCAGAAACTTGAAATAATTTTTGTGGTCAAATGGATCAATGAAATGATGCCCAATTGGGTGGAGAGATATTTTATGGGTATAAGAATGATCTCGTAATTTATCAGGATTTTTGAAGCAATATAAAACACACTTGCTTCACAACCTGAAAATATTTCCAAATTCAACGATTTGCTCCTGTGCTCACATAGATAAGTGGATGGGGCTGCAAATTGGTGGAGGGGGTTAATATGAGCACATTGCGGAGTGTGCAAAAGTTCAACTCATTTGGATACTCCTAGATAGTACTTCCTTCACAAAGCCTTCTATCTGACAGAAACTTTGAAAATTCCCTGAGGAAGATTGGCTAGGCAAATAAAGTTGAAATTGTGCATGAGGCAATTATTTGCACATATAATCATGCCCAAAAAGGTTGGGAGCCACTAGGAAAGATATAAATGACACTTCCTTCACAAAGTGCCATTTAGGGCAGAATAGAAAAAGGAATATTGGGGAATTATTTTTGAACTGGCCAAGGAAATTTTTGGGCATATTTGAGCTATATATGACCCAAAGGAATTATGAGAATTATTTGGGGATTTTTGGATGGACAAAAGTATAGGTTGCTTCACAACCTAGAGCAGATAGGGTTATTCCTTTAATAGAAAAAGAAATATTCCCTAGAAAGAATTTTCGGGTTTGGTCAAGGAGTGAAGTGACATGATCTTGGCAAGGTTCTGAGAATGATGAACCACTTGGGAGGGGGAATGAGGATGATTTCCCAGGTGGCAAGGCCACAGAACCACTCCAAAAAGAAAAACAGAGCAAAAAGCAAATAAATCAAAAGAAAAAGAAAAGGGCCAAAAACCAGGCTGTTACACCGGAGGTGGCATCCCTTCCATGAATCAGATATAATCGAGGTCTGGGCTCGATGTTGGACTCATGGAAGACGAGCAGGATGATTCCGATGTTGACCTATCATCGGGCGCCAGACTGCTGGCTGAACTATCATCCTCGCTGTCGCTCGACATGGCTGCAGAGTGTGTGTCAGTGTGCAGCGCGGCCTGCCGGGGATGATGAAGATGGTGGACACTTAAGCGGGGTATGAAGAGAAGAGTAACTTTGAATTGAAGCGGGGGTTGACGTATTATCTAAGCGCAATTATTTGTACCCAGTCGCTCCAAATTCCCGGGGTTGCGCAGGACTCCTATTGGCTATTTGGCTGGTTTCCTTTTTCAGGACAAAAACAAGGAAAGAGTTTTGGGATTATGCACTGGTAACGGTACGGACAAAGTAGGACAGTTGGCAAGCAATACATTGAGCTCTTCTTATTGATAAAGCCAGTAATAATCAAACTAGAAAGGAAAAGAAAAAAGACAATGAAAAATATCTGCACAAATCTTCGCATAACATCAATGGCATAGGAGTACCTTGATGTGCATTATAGAGCACATCTGGATGTGCTTTAGAAATACTGTCAAACAAAACCCCTAATCATCATTGCAAACAATGCATAGAACATGGCTAATGCGATAACCACAACTACACATGCTAGTTCCTTCTTGTCTCTTGCTTTCATCTGTTGCCTGTGATTGATTCTTTCTTGCTTCATCATACTGATTGTACATTCCAGATCAGCCAATTTCTTCTTCAGCTTAACGTTATCTTCTGCAAGCTTGGTGATAACACTCCGAGCCCTAACATGCCATTCTTCATCTAGCCAGTTAACAAAGGCACAAGCCTCATATCCCTGACAATGTTTAGTAGTATTCAGGATGAGCGGTGGCATTAACTCAAGTAAAATGATGAACTTAGCACTAACCTCTAAGGGGCAACTAAGAAACCGCCTGCCAATGTCGAATCCCTCCTGCATACACGTCGAGCGGGAGTGTGCCCATGCACACAACTCAGCTTTTGGTACTTCTCGGTGGTGCAAAACTCGGAGTCGAACTCGTTTTGCGGGAGTCTAGAGTCATGCTCCAAATCCGGCGGCAGATCGCTTTCCTCAGGGGGGATTCGATTCATGAAGGATTCAGCAAGGAGCTACTTTGGACATGCTGAAAAAGATCGAGATAGATTGGAACCTGACAGGATGATTCAGATTCGTAGTAGACCTCCCTTCTGATGACCTTAGGCAAGTGCTCGGTGGCGACCGCCGTGGTGGTGGAGATACAAGCAGGAGCAGCCGCACCGAAACCATTAACAACACTCGCCCGCATTCCCCCAATTTCAGCTCCACGCAAGGGAGGAGGCTATGTAGAGATTTGGGGGAAATGGGAAAACTGTGGGGATAAGCTAACGGTCGGGAACTACTAATGGCACTATATATATGTTGGAGTATACAGCACACTGTTTATACATGTCGTTTGTGTCAGGTATTACAATGTCACACATGATTTGTGCACCAAACCATGGCAGAAGACAACGTAGGTGAGACACAGTTGTCGTTACATAACCGTATGTGATGTACTACCCTGTACATATAATTGAGTTACAATGATACCGTGTAAACAGCTGCTCTGCGGATATCCGTAAAAAAAAAACAGCCGGTACGCATCTAGAGATGGCGACGGCGGCCTAGGCAAGCACTACCGGAAAAGAGGTCACTCCTGGGTCGGTGGGCGGTGGCGGCGTCATAGGAGGTCAATCCTCTGTTTGTGGTTGGAGATAGGAGGAGCTCAACCGTCGATGTCGGCGGCGGCGTGATTCGAGCACATCCATCGGGGTCGATGGTGGGATAGTGGAGGTCGAATTTCAAGCGGCAGCCGCACTAAGCTTTGCTTCTCGACACTGCCGTCCCAGTGTGCCGCCGCATCGCGTCTGCTGGGTGGAGGTCGCCGCGCGGCTACTTAATTAAGGTATTCTTTTCGTGAGTGGCTTAATTAAAGTATCCAATTCCTAAGGGTAGTGATGTACTAGTACTCCGCGTGTAAATTGACTGGCCATGCATTTTTGTCATTTCACGTCTGGATAACAATATGGAGCGCCCTCAGTAATTATGAAAATAAATCCTTGTGATTTATACATGCATCATTGAGTAGCAGTTAATCCGTGTATCAATGTTGTTGTTTTGTTTTTAATTACCATTCATGTGGTGCAGATGGAACGATCTGAATGGATGAAGGATCGGAATACCGCAGATTTTATCAGTGGCGTGACAGAGTTCATGAATTTGGCTGAAAGTACAAAGAAGAGAATTTGTGGTGCGGATTACATCCTGTGTCCAAGTGATGATTGTGCCAATACAGAGTCACGTGTAGTTACAGAAGTCTAGTGGCACTTAGTCTCTCGGGGATTCATGGATGGATATACACGTTGGATCAGGCACGGTGAAGATGAGGTCATGGATGAAGATACCCAGGGCTGCCAGATGCCAAACCCCGATCAGTGTCACTTGGATGTTGAATCTAACATCAGGGCAGAGGCGTCAAGCTACCAATGGAACACCGGAAAGCCGAAGCGCCCACTGGAAAACCAAGACGTCGACGCATATGACGATGATCTTGATATGCCAGATTTTGCTGCTATGATTGCAGATTTCGAGGGCCCAAACAAGGATATTATTGGGTACAAGGATGTGCCAACCATTGATACGGACTCCAAGAAAGAATTGTATCTAGGTTCCAAAAAGAAATATTCCAGGTTGAGTGCCACCCTGGCGCTTCGCAGATTTAAAGCACCAAATGGTCTATCAAACAAAGGATTCACAGAGATGTTAGGTATTTTCAAAGAAATTCTTCCGGAAGTTAAGGTGCTCCCCAGAAGCACGAATAAAGCAAAGAAAATTGTTTGCCCATTGGAACTTGAAGTACATAAGATACATGCTTGTGTGAATGATTGTATATTGTACCGTGGTGATTACAAAGATTTGCGTGCATGTCCCAAATGCAAGCATGCACGATATAAGCGCAGGAGAGCAAAGTACAAGTACAAATTGGACAACGAGATCAAGACATGAATCCCGTTCAAGGTTGTTTGGTACTTGCCTTTAATTCCAAGGTTGAGGCGATTGTTTGCAAACCCTGGAGAGGCAAAGAGGTTGCGGTGGCATCATGATGAGCGAATTGCAGATAAGTATATGAGGCACCCGAAAGATGGTGCTCAGTGGGAATTAATCGACAACAAGTTTGAAGACTTTGCCAAGGATCCTAGAAGTATAAGGCTCAGGGAGTGTACTAACGGTATGAATCCTTTTGGTGATATGAGCACCAATCACAACACATGTCCGGTGCTTGTGCATATATAACCTAGGTCCTTGGTTGTGTATGAAGAGAAAATACATTATGATGTCAATGAAATCAACATTTACTTTTAGCTACTGGTAGAAGAACTGCTGCCAGTGTGGATAGATGCACCTGCTATAAAATGTTATGATGCTTACAAAAAGGAGATTTTCGATCTACATGCGATGCTGGTGCACACCATTCAAGATATGCCGCCATTAGGCAACACATCGGGGCAGAAAACAAAGGGAGATGTACGGTGTGTCACATGCATGGATAGGACAGCTAGCAAAAGACTTCCCAACTCGCACAAAACCGTGTATTTGCGTCATCGTAGGTTCTTACAGAAAAATCACCCATACCGAAAGATGAAAGCTGAATTTGATGGTACGACAAAGGTAGAAGTGGGCCCAAGACCCTATGATGGGGAGGTGGTCCACAACATGGCCAAACAAATTAATGTTGTGCTTGGCAAGAATCACGCTAAGACGGTGAAACAAACACCAAAGGGTCAAGTGTTTAAGAAGAAATCGGTGTTCTGGAAATTACCTTACTAGGATATTCTACGTGCACGTCACTGCATCAATGTCATGCACGTAGAGAAGAATGTATGTGAAAGCATCCTTGGTACTCTGCTCAAGATTAAAGGTAAAAGAAAGGATGGTGAGGGTTCACGGCTCGACATGCTTGCTGATCACTCAAAAGGCAAGAGTGAAGCAGAAGATGACGACAAATTCATCAAAGCTCGCCAGAGTTACAATTTTAGTACAAAAGAAGCAACACAATTCTTCACCTATTTGTGGTCAGTTAAGATACCCTCTTCCTACTATGCAAACATCAGAAGTCTCGTGGATGTGAGCTCAGGTAAAATGAAGTTGGGACACATGAAGTCACATGATTGCCATGTAATGTTGACACAAATCCTCCCGGTGGCCATCAGGAATCTGTTGGACAAAGATATAAGGAACACACTCATTGAGCTCTATTGTTTCTTCAACCAACTATGGTAGAAAGTTGTAGATCCTGAAGAGCTGGATCATATGCAAGATGATATTGTGAAACCTAGAGATGTTTTTTCCACCGTCATTCTTTGATGTCATGGTCCATCTCACTGTGCACCTTGTTGACGAGATAAAGTATTGTGGTCCTGTGTTTCTTTGCAACATTTATCCCTTTGAGCGGTTCATGGGAATACTGAAGCGCTTTTGTCGGAACCGAAACCATCTAGAGGCAAGCATCCTACAAGGTTACGCCGCAAAGGAGGTGGTTGAGTTTTGCACAGAATACATGAAACAATGACCTATAGGTTTGTCCCTCTCTCGCCACGAGGGAAGGCTGAAAGGTAAGCCGGTCCTTGCTAGCACGCAAATGGCTGCACCCGGAGAATTGGTAGAGAAAGTCCATTTGACGGTACTGCTTAACAGCCCAGTTCTCACCGCTTACGCCGAAGAACACTTGGCGGAGATATGCCAAAGCTTCTTACCAATGGTGCCTTCATCAGATGTGGAGATGAAGGAGCACACTAAGAACTACGCCGAATGGCTGAAGAAGCGTTTGGCACCAGGATCCATCGATGACATTGCTACGTGGTTGGCACAAAACCCATCACTTACGGTGTTGACGTACCAAACATATGACATAAATTGATAGACATTCTACATTGATGAACATGATGAGAAGACCTCATATCAGAACAACTCTGTTCAAATAGAATGCATGACTATAGATGAAGCTGATAAATGGGTATACTATGGAACCATCAAAGAGATTTGGGAGCTTGACTATGTGAAACTTAAGGTGGCATTATTCAGGTGCTCATGGATCCCTCTTGGTCAAGTAAAGGTTGATTATTACAGGAAGACCTGTGTTAACAGGACAACGATGGCATGTCACGTGGACCCATTCATTCTTGCCAGCAATGCTACATAGATTTTCTTTGTGGAAGACCCTTTGCATAAGAACGGACATGTAGTGATGCATGAGAAGAGGAGGGTACTGGGTGTCGACGATGTTGCTGATGAGGACGAGTACAATGAATTTGATGAGTTGTCAGCCAAGGGATCACGCAACCCTATAACAGAGAAGCATAAAATCATCAAAAAACCCAAGTTCATTTATGGTCAACTTAATGATCCCAGTTCCCCCATGTACATGGGAATTAAGCCGTAAGACTAGTCTTTATGCCTACCCTACAACTTAATTCGTTCAATTTAGAACTGTCGCGTGTACTGAATTTGCGAGTTATGCCCGGTTTTCTGTTGATGTAAGAACCGTTAATATGTTGACCTTGATATGCTGTCAGCTCAGGCAATGAATATTAACTGTTTTTTGTTGTTATTATTATTATATCATGGAGGTAGCACACTCATTTGATCTCACTACAGTATGTGTGAAAGAAAATATGTATGCAATCTGGATTGTGAATAGCACACGGTTCGTTGATGAAAGCCGTGTGCCGACAAAACCTCGCCCACGGTCTGAGTCGTGCGTTCTGATTGGCTTGAATACAAACCCCACAGATCGTACGTCTGCACCGTCGGATGCTCCCAGATCGAACGGTGATCCTCATCCCTTTCGACATCGGATGCAGTTCCGGTTGTAATTTTTTATGCACAAAATGCACGTTAAACTCAAAAAATATCTTAAATATAGGCAACGATACCCGAAATGCACCAGAAAATAAAACCCGTGGTATAATGGTGATTGCGTACCGTGGAAATATTTATGAGGCCAAACGATGAAGTCAACGACGACATGAGTTTGAATTGACACATCTCCTTTGGGAAGCCATGATCCTTCATGTGAGATGCTCCGGTTTTGAAGGAACGATCGTCAAAACTTGTGCCAAACTTTACCATTTTTTCCACGGGGTCGTGATAGCATGCCACAGGCACACATCAATTTTGATGAGATGTCCGGACTCCATCTGAATTTCCTGTAATTAAAATATCAACTAGGCCTATGCTGGTGGCCACACCTCGCGGCCGAAATGTTTGAAACTTCTCCCCGCTTCTCGAACAAAGGGATGAAAACTTGCAAACCGACGCACAAATGATCTGTACACCTTCTTTGCTAGGCTGGTCGTAATGGGATATCACAGCTAGTATCATGCCAACTAGGCAATTTTGATGAGCTGTCATAGAATTAACTGAAGAAAGAGAGGGTTAAGTATGTATCATATCATGAAACCGTGTGTCATAATAAATGCTATATATGCTACTATGTGTCATGCATGATACTAGTATATGATCAATACTCCCTCCATCCGGGTTTATTAGGCCTAAAGACAACTTATCTTAGACCAAGACACATAGTAATTTGCTCACATTAATTATTCCATTCCACTCCCAATGCACTCTCTCACATGGATGCAACCAATGAAAAATCATGCATGAAGTGTATTAATTTTACAACCATGGCACCAACAACAATGGCTTTCAATGCAACCAATGAAATGGTTGCATGCATCACCTTTCCAAAGCGGGGCCTTATAAAAAGGGACATGCATGCTTGTGTTGCTGAGAGGCCTAATAAACCCGGACGGAGGGAGTACTAGCTAGCTACCTCTGTAATGCGCATAGTATCATAAGTTAGACTACGTATACTCACAGTGTGAGTAACATAGGTAGTAACATCACACATATCTAGATAAAATAGATGATGTGGCAAGCTATAAATGAAGAAAGAGAGGCATGTGGTAACATAGCTAGTTACTAATTAAGACTAGCCACAGTGCATAGTAAGATACACTAGTAACATACACATATCCCTAGCCTATGTTACTATACCTTCATAGTGGGTAGTAACATAAGTGTGGTGTCATGCAAAGCTTCATTTATTAGGTTATAGACTCATAGTGCATTGAGACATGTGATGTTACAGTAACTAGCTAAGTTACTCAAACTACCTCTCCTCATTAACTCATTGCCACATAAGCATATTTTCTTAGTTGGACTTGATGTTACTACTGAAGTTACTCCCATCGTGGCTAGTCTAATAGTATGAGTAACATCACACGTATCAAGGCAAGATGAGTCTATAGCTTAATAAATGAAGTGTTGCGCATGTTACCACACATATGTTACTCCCCACTATAGAGGTAGTAGCATGGTGCAGTAACATATGGGCATGTTACACTATCCACTATGGCTAGTCTTAGGCCCTTCCCAATGCTCCACCTTGTACAGGTGCTAAGCCTTCCATGTAGGCAAAAAATCTAATGTGGCAGGACAATTAAGAGGAGAGAGACGGGTTTGGTGACCCCAGGAAGAACCAATGCCAAGCACGCAAACCTAGGCCAAACATTTAAATGAAGCAAGCTCACCAATGCACGAAAGAGTTTAGTAGCTAAGTCATTAAATGTAGGGAGCTTAGCAACAACAACTTAAGCACCAATGCATTGGGGACTATAGTTGCTAAACTATTTAATGCGCTTAGGACCTCATCTAAGCAACTATCCATTGGAAGAGGTCTTAGTATCTTAGGTTGCCTTATATATTAATTTGCCATGCATGACACAAAGTAGTACAACATTTAATATGTGGTACAGTATATCATGATATGATACCCGACCCACACCCTCTCTTTCCTCATTTAACTGTGTGCCACATCATCCAAAAAGTCTAGTTGACATGCATATGATGCCGCTTGATACTCCCATTACAACCAACCTTAGGGGTGGCCATAGTGGGGGTATCATAGCTGGTATTATGCACTTGAGAATAGCAAATATGATGATGTGTGGCAAAGAAGCAATAACATAGATAATGTAACATATATAATATAAATGTTATACTACTTTGTGTCATGCACATGGCCATAAATACAGTCATCTATGGTATATATATACTAGCTCTATGATACTATATATATGCACTATAAGAAGGTACATACGTAGTATCATACACTATATAGTATCATATGCATGACACTATAGTATATATAGAAATTAAACGAGATCTCTTTTATTTTAGCATATATTCAAAGTTTGAGATTGCTAGCGAGGCCTGCCGCCTGGTAAAATGTACCAGAAAATCGAAACATTGGGTACAATCGTGATTTCTTACCGCGAAATTTTTTTTGGAGGCGAAACGATGAACTCGTGTTTTCATTCAAACAAAAAATGTTGTTAGTTAATGTAAATGTTTTCAAACAGCACATGGTTCACTCACGAGAGCCGTGTGTCCACTAAACCGTGGCTGATGCCCCTGCCACGCACGCGATCTGAGTCATGCGTTTTGATTGGCCAGAATCGAAACCCCACGGATCGTATGTCTGCACCGTTGGATGCTCCCAGATCGAACGGCGATCCTCATCCCTTTCGACAGCAGATGCAGTTCCGGTTGTGATTTTTTATGTGGTTCGTACTCCTTCGACGACTCCTTCACCACCCAGTTATGCTGTTAGTTAATGTAAATGTTTTCAAATAGCACACGATTCACTCACGAAAGCCGTGTGCCTACCAAACCGTGGCTGATGCCCCCCCTTGCCGCGCGCGTGATCTGAGTCATGCGTTCTGATTGGCCAGAACCCAAACCCCACGGATCATACGTCTGCACTATTGGGTGCTCCCAGATTGAACGACAATTCTCATCCCTTTCGACAGGAAATGTAGTCAGCCTAGGAATTGATTTATATGCCAAAATGCACGGTAAATGCCAAAAAATGTCTTACATATAGCACATGAGACCTGAAATGCACCAGCAAATTAAACCCATGGTATAATGGTGATTGCTTCATGTGGGAAAAATTTAGAGGCAAAATGATGAACTCACGTCTTCATTTCAAACGAAAATTTTCTCTTTGTGCACACGAGCGCTTAGAGGCAACCATTTGCATAGGACTTTCCGCGCGGTGACCGGGGATATTTTCCACCCTTTTCACCTAGGCCACCAACACCCCCCACGGCCCGCCCGCATTTCACTCAACTAGTCCACCCAATCTCCATTGCCAGCTCCCCCTCCCCCAGATCCACATCAGAACCCTCTCCGGCGCCGGTGTGCTCACCCGGCCGTGTGCCCGCTTTTCGGCGTCAAGCCTACCTCCACTGCTGTTCCCAACACGTGGCTGGCCGTGCCTCGCCGTCTACGTTTGCTCGCCAGCCACCCTCGAGTATATCGATGTTGTAATCCTCGCCTCTCCTGTGGTCCAGCCGGGTTTGCATTAAGAAGCCTATTAGTTACTGCTCTCCATCATGGTGAGCTATATTTCCTCACAATCCCTCTTCCTATATCGTCCCATATGTTCCCAAATTGGCTATAAAATAATGGAGAGCGTATATATGTTAATTATCTACCTTCCTAACTAGTACATATAAGCTGTATTGGTTCCAATAAGTTACTGCTGATTTACATATCATGGGTGCCCGAGTCACATAAACTTAACAAATTAGCCGTAACTTTTTCTAAATTATTGCATGACATTTTTAGAAAGCTTGATACCAAGTTCTTAGTTTTATGCTTATCCTCCTTTCCTGAGTTTGGTTGTTCGAATCGGGGAGTACTATTATTTCTAACGACATGGATGATGAAGAAATAGAATTGGTGCTTGCTAAAAGTAAAGCAGACGTACTTGAAGTACGCAATTACGTCCATGGCCAGCCATTTCTTGTTGGCGAATACTTTCATGAGTGCAGCTCGAGTTGCCGCAAGTTACATGAATATTGCACGGATCAAATGTCAACATGTCTTCATGGTTTTCTAGTCCACTTCAACAGAGATCATTTCCGACACGATGCTGGTTCATTCAATGTGAGTTTTGAGGACTTACATCTCTTCTTCAACTTCAACGAGCTTGATGCCACTCTTGTTAGATGCCTGATTTTGTAAGTACTTAACAAACTCTGATCAACTTCTCCATAGAAGGCTGTAAATGATAAACAACTAACTTTTATTCCTCTTAGGGGATTGAACGCGTAGAGAAGAAAAAGGGAGAGTTTGTATTTCATAGATCCTGCATTAGCAAATGGCACAACATTACATGGTAAGGATGAACGGGACTGGGCCGTTAACACGGTCGCCCGTATCTTCGAAAACACGTCCCATGCAGAATCATTTCTCTAGCCATATCATGAAAGGTGAGTCAAGTAAACAAACATGCATACACTGATTGTCTTTCAGATTTCGACATAATTCGTAAGTTCATGGCTTTCTTCATATGTAGCCGTCACTGGATATTGGTATTCATTGTTCCAAACAAGAACACAGTTTACTACATCAATTCTCTCAGTGAGTCAACAAACGCTCAGGATCTAACGCATCTTCAGCAATTCATGGATAGGTATTGAATTCTACGATGTTGAAATTAATTTGCATTCATATCTGGTTCAATAATTGATGTTGTCAAAATTCATCTTCATTTGCAGTGTGCTCGCATTGTGGAAAACTAAACCAGCGAACATGTTCAAGACGGAACTACCTCTCCAGCACGAGATCATTTCTCTGGTAACACACCGAAATCCGTTATTTTCGGAAAATTTATCCAATAGTCTGCAAATACCTTTTATTACGCTAGTCAAATGTCCAAGCTTCTAATTAAACCTCTGTCTATTTTGTCCAAACAAAAAACAATACATCTAACACCGGTTAGGTTGTTCCTAACAGGACAAATACATGACTAATTCTGTACAAAAAATTTCAGTGTCCTCAGCAAGAAGCAGGGACAAACCTTTGTGGATACTACGTTTGCAGACACCTAATCCCCATCCGCAAATCTGATGATAGTTGTGATGATCCTTGTGAATTAGTACCAACAAGTCTATCTTAATTAACATCTTCTACTCCACTCATATGGCACATTCCGATCTTAAAAATACTGCAGCTCATCTTAGAATCGAGGACCCCTGAACTGCTCCTGGCTGGTGAATTGTTGATGGTTCGGAGATTTATCAGCGACTTCTTCCCGAATCACTACATCAATCCCACTGGTGATAATGAAGATTTCACCATGCCTTTTCCTGAAACATTGAGTAAGAGTTAGCCGCTAAACTTATACGCATGGATCCATTGTTTTCCATCTAATGATGTCTTCGTATTTCGTACACTATGATTAATTATGTAATGCATATATGTGTGGACAAATCATTGGAATTTAGATACCATATGTTCAATTGCAATTGTTGAGAAATCTGATGAATGTTCTTTCTGTGGACACTATTTGTTCAATTGAATATTGTGGCGAATTTGTTTTCTGCGTGCCGATTCAAAATGAGATATTCTTGTTTATTTGTTCAATTGAATATTGTGGCCAATTTGCTTTATGCGTGCCGATTCAAAATGGGATATTTTTGTTTATTTGTTCAATTGAATATTGTGGCAAATTTGCTTTTTGCATGCCGATTCAAAATGGGATATTTTTGTTTTAACCTGGCAATTGCTCTGCACACGGTTCAACTAAATGAGTGTGTGCGATTCACATCGGAAAGCATACGTCAATCATAGCGGAACCGTCGGTGTTACACAGCAGATCGCAAATGATTTGCAGCGCTACTACGTGTGCATAGGCTCTCCGGAACCATTTGTGGTATCAAGTTATCGCACACGGGAACTTGGAGTAAACCGTGCCCAATGTAATATACAATCCCAGTCGTAATTTTTTCAGGAAATGTGTGGGGTCCCAAACGAAAAGCACATGTCACTCTAGCCGCAACCATTGATGATACACAACAAATCACAAACGGTCTGCAGCACTTGTATGTGTGCGAAGGGGCTCCTAAACCGTTTGTGATTGAACCTTATCGCAGACGGTAAATGTTGAGAGAACATGTGCGATGGAGTGTTGCATGGCAGACAGGTTCCGTAGAAAACTCATGTGTGATAGGGCACGTATCGCACATAGTTCATATGATGGCCCGTGTGCCTTGCATACTGTTTCCCAAACAGTTCATTACACACACTGTTTGGTTTCACTACGTCATTAGAAACGTTTAATCATCGATCCTACACGTGCGGAAGAATTTAGTGTGTGCTACATTGCACACGATTACGTTTTGCAAGGCATCCGGATCATGGGTCCATATCCCCAACGATTCTGGGTCGTGTGGGAACAACCCCCTAATCGCCCACACTCACTAGGCGACGGTTCCAAATGCCGTTGCAGAAAGGGGTTTTAAACCGTTTGTATAGCACCGCGTACCAGTGAACATACGTAATTCCCTTTGTTTATCGGGATGTTACTTGCCCGAGATACGATCGTTGGTATCTTCATTCCTAGTTCAATATCATTACCGGCAAGTCTCTTTACTCGTTCCATAATACATCATCTCGTAACTAACTCCTTAGTCACTTTTCTTGCAAGCTTCTTGTGATGTGTATTACCCAGAGGGCCCAGATATACCTCTCCGATACACGGAGTGACAAATCCTAATCTTTATCCATGCCAGCTCAACGAACACCTTCGGAGATACATGTAGAGCATCTTTAGAATCACCAAGTTACATTGTGATGTTTGATAGGACACAAGGTATTCCTCCGGTATCGGGAAGTTGCATGATCTCATAGTCGAAGGAATAAGTATTTGACATTAAGAAGCAATAGCAATAAACTGAACGATCATATGCTAAGCTAATGGATGGGTCTTGTCCATCACATCATTCTCCTAATGATGTGATCCCGTTATCAAGTGACAACACATGTCTATGGTTAGGAAACCTTTACCATCTTCGTTCAATGAGCTAGTATAGTAGAGGCTTACTAGGGACACGATATTTCGTTTATATATCCACACATGTATTTAAGTTTCTGATCAATACAAGTCTAGCATGAATAATAAACCTTTATCATGAATAAGGAAATATAATAATAAAAACTTTATTATTACCTCTAGGGCATATTTCCATTAGTTTACCACTTGCACCAGAGTCAATAATCTAGATTACATTGTAAAGAATCTAACACCCATGGAGTCTTGGTGCTGATCATGTTTTGCTCGCGGAGAGGATTAGTCAATGGGTCTGCTACATTCAGATCCGTATATATTTTGCAGATTTCTATGCATCCATCCTTGACCTTTTCACAAATGGAGTTGAAGTGTCTCTTGATGTGTTTGGTTCTCGTGTGAAACCTGGAGTCCTTCACTAAGGAAATTGCTCCAGTGTTGCCACAAAAGTTTTTCATTGGTCCTGATGCACTGGGTATTACACCTAGATCGGATATGAACTCCTTCATCCAAATTCCTTCATGCACTGCTTCTGAAGTAGCTATGTACTCCGCTTCACAAGTAGATCCTGCCACGACGCTTTTCTTGGAACTGCACAACCTGACAGCTCCACCATTCAATACAAAAACGTATCCGGTTTGTGACTTAGAGTCATCCAGATCAGTGTCAAAGCTAGCATCGACGTAACCATTTACGACGAGCTCTTCGTGACCTCCATAAACGAGAAACATATCCTTGGTACTTTTCAGGTACTTCAGGATGTTCTTGACCGTTGATATGTCTCCAATGTATCTATAATTTATGAAGTATTCATGCTAATATATTATCATTCTTGGATGTTTTGCAATCATTTTATAGCAACTTTATATCATTTTTTGGGACTAACCTATTGACCATGTGCCCAGTGCCAGTTGCTGTTTTTTGCTTGTTTTTTACATCGCAGAAAATCAATATTAAACAGAGACCAAACACCGGGAAACTTTTTGGAGAATTTTTATGGACCAAAACACCCAGGATGGGCCAGAGCAGCACCTGGGGGTGCCTCGAGGGGTGCACAACCCACCAGGGCACGCTTGGGCCCCCAGGCGCACCCAGGTGGGTTGTGCCCACCTCGATGGCCTCCCACACCCCCTCTTCGCCCTATAAATTCACAAATATTCCAAAACCCATCGGGGTAGCCCTAGCTCAGAAGTTCCGCCACCGCAAGGCTCTATAACCACTGAAAACCAATCTAGACCCCATTCCTACACCCTGCCGGAGGGGGGAATCATCACCGGTGGCCATCTTCATCATCCCGGTGGCCACCATGATGAGGAGGGAGTAGTCCACTGAGGGAGTCCAGGATTAGGGGGTCCTCGGACAACTAGACTATATGCTTATGCCGGACTGTTGGACTATGAAGATACAAGACTAAAGACTTCGCCCCGTGTCCGGGTGGGACTCTCCTTTGAGTGCAAGGCAAGCTTGGCAATTTGGATTTGGAGATTTACTTCTCTGTAACCGACTATGTGTAACCCTAGCCCCCCTCTGGTGTCTATATAAACCGAAGGGTTTAGTCCGTAGAAAATAACAATCATAATCATAGGCTAGCTTCTAGGGTTTAGCCTCTACGATCTTGTGGTAGATCAACTCTTGTAATACTCATATCATGAAGATCAATTAAGCAGGAAGTAGGGTATTGCCTCTATAGAGAGGGCCCGAACCTGGGTAAACATTGTGTCCCCCGCCTCCTGTTACCATTAGCCTTAGACGCACAATTTGGGACCCCCTACCCGAGATCCGCCGGTTTTGACACCGACAATGGCGCTTTCATTGAGAGTTCCACTGTGTCGTCATGGTAAGGCTTGATGGCTCCTTCAATCATCTACAACGATGCGATCCAGGGTGAGGTTTTCCTCCCCAGGCAGATCTTCGTATTCGGCGGCTTCACATTGCGGGCCAATTCGCTTGGCCGTCTAAAGCAGATCGATAGCTATGCCCCTGGCCACCAGGTCAGGTTTGGAAGCCTCAACTACACTACCGACATCCGCGGAGACTTGATCTTCGACGGATTCGAGCCCATGAAAGGTGCACCGTACAGTCACGACGAGCATGACCTAGATCTGTCGTCAGACGATGTTCAGGAGATCACACTTGCAGCTGCCCTGGCTTTAAATCCAGAGCGGATCATGCCATATGAGGACGGTGGATGGACCCCGCCACAGAGGCCGCGCACTCGACGGCGATAGAGCCGAACACAGATTCCTCTTCCAATAAGGTCTGTGTCATCGGACCCTCAGACTCATCTCCGGCCATAGGCTCTGAACCGCGTACATCCGTGCCCATCGGATCTGACTGGGCACCGATCATGGAGTTTAGCTCCGCGGACATCTTTCAGCACTCGCCCTTTGCCAACGTGCTGAATTCATTAAAATCTCTCTCCCTGTCAGGAGACTCTTGGCCGAACCATGTCCGGCTTGAGTGGGAAGCGGACGGTGAAGGAATTCGCTACCCACCCACCACCCACTTAATAGCCACTGTCGACGACTCAACCAACATGCTTGATTTTGACTCTGAAGACATCGACGGTATGGATGACGATGCCGGAGAAGAACAGGAACCACCGCCCACAGGGTGCTGGACAACCACCTCATCATATGATATATACATGGTGGACAAACCCAAAGAAAACAATGGCAACGAACAGAAGGATGCAATGGAGGATAATCCTCTTGAGAAGCAACCAAAGCACCGACGTCAGCAGCGCCGCTCTAAATCCCGCCACAGCAAAAACAGCGATAACGGCACAAGAAAGAATAATACCCTGGACGACTCTAAAGATAACGACGACCCTGTGGACCCAGCGATGGAGCAGGATGAGCCAAGGGACGGCGAACATAGTCCGGGGCCGCTGCTCAGTCATAGCGATGCCAAAGACAAAACTTATAAATCTGTCTCCGGAGAGGAGAAAAGTCCGGATGACGATACACACATCATCCCGGAAAAGCATTTGGAACAAGAGCACCTCCACGGAAGGCATATTGCCACCGCGAGGAGCTTGAAGAACCAGAAGCAACGACTTAAAGCCATGCATGATACGCTCAACCATAGATGCAACAAAGTGCTCGACACTGACGAAATATATGGCGGTGATCGCCACACAAAGAGCTACCCAAAATGCAAGTTGCTGCCCGAATTCGACGATGAGGCTATCGCGCCCATTCCGCCGAAGAACAATACGGCCGATCTGCCGGACCGCCACCCCGTGGCCGAGACAAAGCGGCTAATGACGCCGCACACAAGTCAGCACACGATCTACATGAGCGCCTAGATAAAAGAGCCGGTATGGCCAGGTCCATCTATGGATCTAGGAAGCATGCTCTTACGCAGGATCATGGCCACCAAACCGACTATACTAATCGAATACCAGCTCGGAATCAACACCGAACACTACATCCATCGGAAACATGCCACGACACATCCAAATACAGGGGTGCCGCACACCCCCTGTGCTTCACTGATGAGGTGCTGGATCATGAATTTTCAGAGGGGTTTAAACCCATAAACATCGAGGCATACGATGGAACGACAGACCCTCCAGTATGGATTCAGGACTTTATTCTTCACATCCATATGGCTCGCGGAGACGATCTCCACGCCATCAAATACCTACCCTTCAAGTTGAAAGGACCAGCTCGGCACTGGTTGAAAAGCCTCCCCGAAAATTCAATCGGAAGTTGGGAGGAACTCGAGGACGCTTTTAGGGCTAACTTTCAAGGGACCTATGCCCGACCTCCGAATGCAGACGATTTAAGTCACATAATCCAACAACCCGGAGAATCTGCCCGTAAGCCTTGGAACAAATTTCTCACCAAGAAGAACCAAATCGTCGACTGTCTGGATGCTGAAGCCCTAGCAGCTTTTAAACACAGCGTTCGGGACGAATGGCTTGCCAGACACCTCGGCCAGGAAAAGGCGAGGACAAAGGAAGCCTTAACAACTCTTATGACCCGCTTTTGCGTGGGAGAGGACAGTTGGTTGGCCCGTAGTGGCACCTGCAACCCAGGCACATCCGAAATCAGGGATGGCAATGGGAAGCCGCGACGCAATAAAAACAAGCGTCAAAATAATGAAGACAACCCAGACAACACAGCGGTAAATGCCGGATTCAGGGGCTCTCGACCCGCTCAACGGAAAAATCCATTTAAAGGCAGCAGAGATGGACCATCCAGCATAAATAATATTCTAGATAGATCCTGTCAGATTCATGGCACCCCCGAGAAACCTGCAAATCACACCAACAGAGAATGTTGGGTCTTTAAGCGGGCCGGCAAGCTAAACGCCGAACACAAGGGGAGGGTGCCGCCAACTGAAGACGAGGACGAACCTCGCCAGACGAACACTGGGGGACAGAAAAAATTTCCACAGAGGTCAAAACAATGAACATGATTTATGCAACCCACATACCAAAGAGGAAGCAAACGCGCACTCCGAGACGTACACGCTCTAGAGCCCGTCGCCCCCAAATTCAACATATGGTCAGCCTGCCCAATCACTTTCGACTAGTATCCGGCATGGAGGTTCCGCTGCCTTGGTGCTTGACCCAATAATTGATGGATACCATCTCACCCGAGTCCTCATGGACAGCGGAAGTAGTCTTAATCTGATATATCAGGACACTGTCCGCAAGATGGGGATAGACCCGTCAAGAATCAGCCAAAGCAATACTACCTTTAAAGGAGTAATACCAGGCGTAGAGGCCTGCTTCTCAGGCTCTCTAACATTAGAGGTTGTATTCGATTCTCCCGACAACTTCCAAAGCGAAGAACTAATCTTCGACATCGCTCCTTCCAAAGTGGCTATCATGCACTACTCGGAAGAACGACCTTCGCTCGTTTCAATGCAGTACCGTATTACGCTTACCTTAAACTTAAGATGCCCCGTCCACGTGGCGTCATCATAATTAGCGGAAATACAGAGTGTTCCCTGTGTGCGGAAGAATATGTGGCGGCTCTAGCAGCCGAACCACTAAACGACCTCTCCAACCGAGGTAACTAATCGGTCGTCGAGACCACGGACACGGCTAGACGTGTCCGACGCACAACTAGTTGTAAACAACCCAGATAAACCTGAGCTTGATTAATGGCTAGGCCCCCACAAGTGGTGCTAGGGGCTGCCCGCATGCAAAGGGTCCATAGTTCGGTTGAACCCTATTAATACTCAATAGATCAAACTCTCATGGTTCATCAAGAATAATCAACTTTTTGCACGGTCACACCAGATTATTTCACCTAGGTTTTTTCTTTCTTTTTACAGATGACCATCGTGCTATACCCTCCGAGGATACGGCACCACGGAGACAAAGGTGCAGACGTGCAGCTGGGGCCCGTTCCAAGGTTTCTTTTTAGATTAAGACCCTGTGTAAACCTTTCTATTGTCTCTTGTTGGCTCACACCCTCCTGGTACTTAAAACGACCAAGAGGGATACCGGCATTATCGGCAAGCTTATTATTCGCCGATCTAAAATAGACGTAACAAGGGCAGCAACCAATGTGTTTTTGGGATCTATGCTCTCACCACAGCCGCTCTTTCGTCACGCCAGATTAATGCACATACCTAGAAATTCAGGGCTCATTATCGATGGAGGTACTCAGCCCAGTATATGTTGTAAAGTCTGAATACCTTCGGGAGTGTTCGGCGCCGCGAGTTTGGCCTTATATGCATCAGCTCCGAATCATGTCTTTGGTCAATAGTTGGGTTTGCCCAGCTCCCGTGTTTTGCTACCTTACGTTCCTCTCTATCGGCTAAGGTGGCACCAGGAGAACTACTGCGATTGTGCCCTGGTTCATACGGATGAGCACCTCAGTAGACAAAGCCGAAAACTGACTGTCATGATCAAGTGAGAGACTGGTCAATCACTCCAACACTTAGCGGAATCTTCGCGATTCCTCCGCATTAACGAAGGACCGGTTTCCCGGTCACGTATGTACACACACCGTATTCGGGTAAATGCGGACATACCAGGGGCTATATAGTAGCCCCACCGTCAAACTCCTATGGCTAAGTGAAAGTGTTAAAGCTATATAGTCCGATTGCCTCGTTCGCCACGCTACCACCTCCTTAACGGACCAAGACGTTGGATTAAGTGTGGTTACGCGCTTTGCCGAACACCCCCGCATTATATGCGAGGGGGCTGAAGCCGACGACTACAAACTTTCAGGTTATATACATATATATACATAAGCGGCCGCACAGGAGGCACTACAATACTTTACGGGCAAAAGTATAAATATAGACTTTATTATCAAAAAGCATTGTTTTTACAATCAAGATACATGTCACTGGAACAAGGTATTCTTTGAGCACTGAGCCTCTATTAAACGGGCACCTTCTAAGACTTCTTCAAAATAGTGCTCGGGCGAGTCCTGGCCTCCGGGCGGACCCCTCGTTGCAATATTGGTGGCCTCCATCTTTGCCCAATACGTCTTAACACAGGCAAGAGCCATCCGCGCACCCTCTATGCACGCTGACTTCTTGAAAGCATCGATATACGGCACAAAATGAATAAATCGCTGCACCAAGCCAAAATAACTATCCGGACTTGGTTTCTTCGGCCATAGATGGTCCATGACAACCTTCATGGCAAGCCCAGACAACCTATGGAGCTCGGCCCACTCGGCCATTTGCTCATTCAACAGCAGCGGATGCCTTGGATTACTAAATTGCGACCAGAACAATCTTTCCATCTCATGATTTTCTGATCTTTGAAATACTCACTCGCATCAGCAGCACTCTTTGCTAAATCCAAGTATGCGTCTGCAAAACTCCACAATTGATCAAGAGTAGCATACTTCGGATCGCCAAACTTTGTTCGCAATAAAAAGGGCTTCCCAGCCGCGATATCACTGGCTTGCCAAAGCTCCTCCCGCGCCGCTCTGATTTCGGAGCGAGTTTCCTTTGCTGCTTGCAAGGCCTTCTTTAGGTCAGCCGTCTTCGTTTGGTTCTCCCTTCCGAGGATCTCATATCGGCTTGCAGCATTTTGCAGCTCAAGAGCCATGTTGGCTATTTTATCCTCACTCTGGCGATGAGCAGCTTGTTCCGCTTTTAATTCTTCGGCTGCCTTCAGGGCGGCCGCATCACTTCTCCTGGCTTGCTCCTTGGCCCGGGCAAGTTTTGTCCGAAGGGTGTCCACGGCGGCAGCTCCATCTGCAGTCAAAGCACACTATAAATACTAGCATCATGCTCTTATTAATATTTGCTGACCACCCAAATATACATACCCTGTGCCTTATCAAGCCGCCTGTTCATAAGCGTGATGTCCGCATCCGCCACGTCAAGTTGCCGCCTCAGTTCGGCAAATTCAGCAGTCCGGTCAGCCACCGGATCTGCAGCCGCCTGCGCACACACTACAAAAAAATACACTTCCGTGATGATACGTGTTTGTCACAGTAGGTCGCATTTTCTGTCATGCATGTACATCCATGACGATTTTATGACAGAATCAAGATAGTCATACCTGTGCTGTTGTAGAAGTGTTCCATGACATTACCAAAATTATCATCACGGAAGTGTCCACTTCCATGACGATAAATCACGCGTCACAGAAGTGCTTTCGTCAAGGGTGAACGACACGTGGCATCCACCATAACGCAATGCCGTTAAGCTATCGGGTCCGGTTTTGAATTTGATAACCCGTTAACAGCCCTGACCAATGGGGATTTTCCACGTGTAAAATCATCATTGGCTGGAGGAAACACGTGTCGGCTCACCGTTGGGACAGATGTCATCCACTCATTGGACCCAAGGCGCCTATGATACGTCAACATGTGGCACGACCCAACAGAGGCCCATTCCTGTGAAAAGGCCGGCCCGTTTGACTTGGTCAAAAGGTGGCGGGCCGGCCCACGGAAGCCTGTTAACGGCATGTCCGCATATAGCCCATTTACAACCCACTAACCCAGGGCTCGTTACGCCCTATCCGAATTAGGCCTAGTAGCATCATCTGGGCCGTCCAATATGATTCCTGCCCATTTTAACTTCCGGCCCATGTGTGGCCCATGACTTCTTTCGACCCATATGAGGCCCTTTGTAACTCTTGGCCCATTAACGGCCGGTGGTGAAACTGGCCCGTAATGAACAGTGTATCACTTTATACCCATTAACAGCCCATTATTCCACTGGGTCATTTCTAGCCCAAGTTATCTTTCGGCCTTCTCAGGGCCCATTTATTCTTGGGCTCATTTGCAGCATTCGGTTACTTACGGCTAGTTACTGTCATTTTCTGCTTGTGGCCAAATTCAGCCCGTCGTTACAGTTGGCCCGTTTGTGGACCGTTAATACATTGGGCCGTTTTCATGTCAAAAAACCCGTTGGGCTGTTTTCATACAGTTATAAAATACGACCCGTTATGGTCCACGTATAGTATGGCCCATGATTGGCGAAATGATGATACGCCCCATAGAAGGCCCATGGACCCTATAGCCCATAGAAGGCCCATGGATCCTACGGCCCGTACAAAGGCCAATGGATCCTACGACCGTAGAAGGCCCATGGATCATACGGCTCGCAGGAGGCCCATGGTTACAACAGTTTGTGTGCTGCCATGATTATTTTGGCCTAGTTACCAAAAATAGGCTATTGTGGCCACTAGAAAAACACAGAAAAAGAACTGCAGTGACTACAAGCAAACAACTAAACAAGACAATGAGGAAATAAATAAGCAAGCAATTAATGCTAGCCTATTACCGCTATTACACATATTACATCCACTGGGCATCAAAGTTCGCCACCAGTGCAAATATAGGGAACAAAGCAGCATATTACATACACTGGCCATCAAAATTGGCCACCAGTGCAAATAAACGCGACAGCAAAACAAGAGCATAACTGAAACAACTCCAGAAGATCTCAAGAAACTTTATCCTGGGTATCCACCATGCTGGCAATAAGCTTAGCAAGCTTATTAGCTTTGTCGTGTTTGGCGCTAAAATCCTCCAACGCTTGCTGTTGCACCAGGAAGTATGCATCTGAATGCTCCAGGGACTTCTGCAGTCCTTCAGCTTCTTGTCACAGCACAGCTGATTGATGTCTTTCAGCTTGCAGTTGAGACTCAAGAAACCGAATTGATTCAGACAGTGAGTTTGAATAGCTTGTGCAAGCGGTAGTGGCCAGTGACTCGAAAACTAAACCAAGACAGGACTTCGGGTTTGTCTCACTATCTTCAAGATAGTCTTCCTTAGCTGTTTTATCAGCTTTGTTGGAGACCAACAAGGATGTGTCACTATCCTGAACCTTATGTGCATTACTTCCTTTACCATCGCTTAATAAGGCACTCTTCCCCAATATTCTATCAGCATTCTAAAAGAAGAAACAAGCAGACACATAACATGTTTAGCATGTACTAGTATATGAAACTCATTTCGGTGAACCAGTTCATTAGTAAGGTGGACATGATTAAACTACCAATTCTTCTATTGCCAAGTACTAGTACATAATAAAAGCATCAAACAAACATATATTTATGTCCTATGGTCACTGCATTGTCTTGCCAAATCAAAATAGAGACACGGTTCAAATTATATCAGTTCAAGACAAAGCAACAGTGAAAGAATACAAAGCGTGGGAAACTACACGGCACAACAAGATTTTAGATGGGTACCACGGGTCTACATGTACAACAACACTATTGGCTCTATTGTGATGCTAGTAATATGCATGATATGAGAAGTCAACTGTATACACAATTGAAATTGAAATCAACAGAGCTATTGATAAGACCAAACCTGTTAAAGAAACATGCGTGAACATACCTGCTGTGGCATTGGAGTTTCGATTGGATCCTTCAATTTAAAAATAAGTTTCTATGAGTAAATACAATGATATAAGAGCAAAGCAGTATGCACAATAGCAACATAGTTAAAAAAGGCGCGCCTAGGCTCTAGGCATTGGCAAAACGCATTGTGCATAACTATGCTTAATCTGTGCATAACTGCGCATAAGCATGCGCTTTGGTCAGTAAAGCACAAGGTGGTGGCAAAATGCACATGTTCGACGAGTTTTTGTGCACTGTTACGTAATTTTTTTAAAATGAGGTTTTGATGCAGGATATATATACAAAGGCATAGTTCTTTTAGCATGGCACAAGCATGCATGGATGGCTGCCCACGTTCTTGCACATGCATGTGCATGAAATCTTGGTGCAAGTAATATGAGTCCATGCACATGTCCTGGTCACTTGCACGTAGGCTAAGTGTAGTAGTCTAGCTTTGTACGTATACATATTTCAAATGTCTCGGCTGGCCGGCAAGCTCGCGTGCGTACATACCCGAATACCGACGCAATGCTTAGTCCACCTGTATTTGTCAAACTAAACCATAATGACACGTTCGGCCAGGGAGCTTGTCCGCTAGCAGCCAGCTAGGTAAGTATGTTACACTTTGTTTTGTAGTCGTGCAGGGCAAGAAGAACAATCATATGGAAAGGAAATTTGAGAAGGAAAGCTTTGATCTTCTTGTCAATGAAGAAATGACATCGCATGTTGCTTGCCTAATTAGTTGCTGACCCCAGCCTATATAAAGCTAGCAGAGGGACAAAGGAAAAGGAGAAGAGAAGACGCGCCCTGACGGCAGCGTCGAGAACATCAGGAAGAGAAACCCACGCAGCTCCGTACATAGGAGGCGCATAGGAAGGAACGGAGCACCAGAGGCGACGGCCCGCCTGTGGCCCTGCATTCGCAACACACAAAGCCCAGGAGAAGCTTGCCATGGCCAGCATGCAGGCACTAAGGAGATGAAGAAACGGGAGAGCTCCTCTAACTAATTTTATTTTGTTACTATGTCTTCCAGTGCCATGTGAGAAGAATAGCCGGCTGGAGGAAAGGAAACAAAACAACCAAGGGAGAGGGCAGCGACTCGCCTCTGAAGAAAACAAAGGAGAGACGAGGCACAGAGGAGGAGAGGCCGCGTCCTCGGCGGCAGCGCACTCAGCCCTGTCCGGCCGTTGTTGCAATACGGTAGAGCGTACGTAAAGGAGCATGCCCATGGGAAGATGGTGTGCTCTAATATGAAGCCTACGCAGGTAGCAATACAGAGCTTAGTCCAGGTAAGATACATATATATCTATAACTCTCATGTACGCAGGAGAAATACATGCAATCGAAGAGAAGATGAGGAGGAAGAAGGCATGCAGGGGAGGCAGCAAACAAACCCCACGTAGGCAACGAGCGGGTCGCTACGCACACGGAGGCCGTGGAAGATGCAGATGAGGTGTTGAACCGCGGCAGCAGCGGCAACATGCTGCAGCGTCTCAGAGCAGGGAGCTCACCATGCTGAGTTGGCGATGCATGCATGTGCAACAATCCTCTTGGTACGTATAATCTTTTTCTTAGCAGGTTACATGGAGAAGGAGATGCCGCCACCGTGCCATGGAGAATGGAGCCGTGGAATTCGCCAAGACGACGCCCATCGCCAACAATCAACTCGGTGCCTCAAAGAATCTTGGCGGAGAGCTCGAAAGGAGTATGCTCACGGTCTACTTCATCATGCTAGAAGGAGGGATGGAGGCGTGGAGCTCGCATGGAGGCCGTTTGGCGGAGAATGGCATCGTGGAGCTCGAGGGACGCCGCCGACATTCACTTCGTCAAGATGGTGCCGCGGTGGATGGACGGAGCTCATTAGGACGACGCCCGTCGTTTTCTTCATCAAGATGGTGCCATGGAGGACGATGCTCATCATCTTTTTCATCAAGCTGGCAACATGCAGCCCGGAGGCGTGAAGCTCGCGGGGATGCTGTCATCATGCCATGGAGGAAGGCAACTCGGAGCTTGCTAGGACGCCGCCCGTGGTCTTCTTCATCAAACTAGTGCTATGGAGGACGGAGGCGCGAAGTTCGTCAAGGCGATGCCCATTGCCTACATCATCAACTCGGTGCCGTGAAGTATCACGGGATGGAGCTGGCAAGGAGGACGCCCGTCGTATTCATCATCAAGCAGGTGCCATGGAGGACAGAGCCGTGGAGCTCGCGATGGACGTCACCGCTGTGACACGGAGCCCGGCAGGATGATGCCCGTTGTCTTCTTCATCAAACAGGCACCATGAGGACGAAGATACGGTGCTCCCGAGGATGCCGTCGCCGTGCCACGGAGGATGGCAACATGGAGCCCACCGAGACGACGACCATCGTAAACATCATCAAGCCGGTGCCGCTTAGGACAGAGGCATGGAGTTAGCGGGACAACACCTCCGATGTCTACCTCGTCAAAATGGAGCCCGAAACCTGGAGCCCATGAAGATGACACACGTCCCCAATGCTGCCTGCGACACGGAGCCAGTGATACGAATAAGATGGCGCTACATGATGATACATCCTCACCGAGCCTTACCACGATTCCTCGATGGGTTTCCTTTGTCTTGGTGGATCACTGAATACGGCGTGCAGCCGATACGAGGGGCACCCTTCAAGGCGTACAGGTCTCAGCATACCAGCGGCGTTCTCCTTGTCTTAGCAGACCACCGAATATGACGTCTAGCTGAGACGAGTCATCAACCACGCCCTTCCAGGATGCCACCTTTCTTCAGCACCACAATGTTTTGCCCTTGTCTTGATGGACCACCGAATACGGCGTCCAGCCGAGACGAGGTGCACCCTTCATTGCACACAGGTCTCATCGTCGTACGGGTGGCGTGCTCCTTGTCTTAGCAGACCACTGATATGTCTCCAACGTATCTATAATTTTTGATTGTTCCATGCTATTATACTACCCCTTTTGTATGTTTATGGGCTTTATTTTACACATTTATATCATTTTTTGGGCTAACCTACTAACCAGAGGCCCAGCCCATATTGCTGCTTTTTTTGCCTATTTCAGTATTTCTAAGAAAAGGAATATCAAACGGAGTCCAAATGGAATGAAACCTTTGGGAGCATGATTTTTGGAACGAACATGACCCCGAGAGCTTGGAGTGCAAGTCAAGAAGCTTCCAAGGGCCCCACGAGATAGGGGGTCGCGCCCCCCTTGTAGGGCGTGCCCCCTGTCTCGTGGGCCCCTCGGGTGGCCACCGACGTACTTCTTCCTCCTATATATACCTACATACCCCGAAAACATCCAGGAGCACCACGAAACACAATTTACACCGCCGTAACCTTCTGTATCCGCGAGATCCCATCTTGGAGTCTTCGCCGGCACTCTGCCGGAAGAGGAATCAACCACAGAGGGCCTCTACATCAACATCCTTGCCCCTCCTATGAGTTGTGAGTAGTTTACCACAGACCTACGGGTCCATAGTTATTAGCTAGATGGCTTCTTCTCTCTTTTTGGATCTCACTACAATGTTCTCCCCCTCTCTTGTGGAGATCTATTTGATGTAAACTCTTTTTGCGGTGTGTTTGTCGAGATTCGATGAATTGTGGGTTTATGATCAAGTTTATCTATGAATAATATTTGAATCTTCTCTGAATTCTTTTATGTATGATTGAGTTATCTTTTCAAGTCTCTTCGAATTATCAGTTTGGTTTGGCCTACTAGATTGGTCTTTCTTGCCATGGGAGAAGTGCTTAGCTTTGGGTTCAATCTTGCGGTGTTCTGACCCACTGACAGAAAGGGTTGCAAGACACGTATTGTATTGTTGCCATCGAGGATAAAAAAATGGGGTTTATATCATATTGCATGTGTTTATCCCTCTACATAAAGTCATCTTGCTTAATGCGTTACTCTGTTTTTATGAACTTAATACTCTAGATGCAGGCAGGAGTCGGTCGATGTGTGGAGTATAGTAGTAGATGCAGGCAGGAGTCGGTCTACTTGTTATGGACGTGATGCCTATATACATGATCATGCCTAGATAATCTCATAACTATGCGCTTTTCTATCAATTGCTCGACAGTAATTTGTTCACCCACCATAATACTTATTCTATCATGAGAGAAGCCTCTAGTGAAACCTATGGCCCCCGGATCTATCTCTTATCATATTTGCTTTCAATCTACCTTTATTTGCATCTTTACTTTTTGCATCTATACTATAAAATACCAAAAATATATTTATCTTATCATACTATCTTTATTCGATCTCACTTTCGCAAGTCGCCGTGAAGGGATTAACAACCCCTTTATTGCATTGGTTGCGAGTTCTCAGTTTGTTTGTGTAGGTGCGTGGTACTTTTGAGGAGCCTCCTACTGGATTGATACCTTGGTTCTCAAAACTGAGGGAAATACTTACGCTACACTTTGCTGCATCACCCTCTCCTCTTCGAGGAAAACCAATGCAAGCTCAAGACATAGCAAGAAGAACTTCTGGCACCGTTGCCGGGGAGGTCTTCGCTCAAGTCAAGACATACCAAGTACCCATCACAAACCCATCTCCCTCGCATTTACATTATTCGCCATTTGCCTCTCGTTTTCCTCTCCCCCACTTCACCCTTGCCGTTTTATTCGCCCTCTCTTTCCCAATCTCCTCCTCTCTTTTCGCTTGCCTTTTTCTGTTTGCTTATGTGTTGGATTACTTGTTGCCATGGCGCAAGATAATACCAAGTCGTGTGACTTCTCGAATACCAATAATAATGATTTCCTTAGTACTCCGATTGCTCCTATTAATGATGTTGAGTCTTGTGAAATCAATACTGCCTTGCTGAATCTTGTTATGAAAGATCAATTTGCCGGCCTTCCTAGTGAAGATGCCGCTACTCATCTAAACAATTTTGTTGATTTGTGTGATATGCAAAAGAAGAAAGATACGGATAACAATATTGTCAAATTGAAGTTATTTCCGTTTTCAATTAGAGATTGTGCTAAAGTTTGGTTTTCGTCTTTGCCTAAAAATAGTATTGATTCTTGGAACAAGTGCAAAGATGCTTTTATCTCTAAGTATTTTCCTCCCGCTAAGATCATCACTCTTAGGAATGATATTATGAATTTTAAACAACTTGATCATGAGCATGTTGCCCAATCTTGGGAAAGAATGAAATTGATGCTCCGCAATTGCCCTACTCATGGTTTGAATTTATGGATGATCATACAAAAATTTTATGCCGGTTTGAACTTTGCTTCTAGAAATCTCTTAGACTCGGCCGCGGGAGGCACCTTTATGAAAATCACGTTAGGAGATGCTAGAAAATTGCTTGATAATATTATGGCTAATTATTCTCAATGGCACACCGAAAGATCTTCTAGTAAAAAAGTGCATGCTATAGAAGAAATTAATGTTTTGAGTGGAAAGATGGATGAACTTATGAAGATGTTTGCTACTAAAAATACTCCTATTGATCCCAATGATATGCCTTTATCTTCCTTGATTGAGAATAATAATGAATCTATGGATGTGAATTTTGTTAGTAGGAATAGTTTTGGAAATAATGCTTATAGAGGAAATTTTAATGCTAGACCGTTCCCTAGTAATCCCTCTAATAATTATGGAAATTACTACAATAATTCTTATGGTAATTTTAATAAGATGCCCTCTGATTTTGAGAATAGTGTGAAAGAATTTATGATTTCTCAAAAGAATTTTAATGCCTTGCTTGAAGAAAAATTGCTCAAAGTTGATGATTTGGCTAGAAAGGTTGATAGACTTTCGCTTGATGTTAATTCCCTTAAACTTGGATCTTCTTCTCCTAAGCATGATATCAATGAGTCTCTCAAAGTAATGAGAATTTCCATTGATGAGTGCAAGGAAAGAACCGCTAGATTGTGTGCTAAAAAAGAAAGCTTTATAAAAGCGTGTTCTTCTAGTCTTCATGAAAATAATGATGAGGATCTTAAAGTTATTGATGCGTCTCCGATTAGATCTATGTTTTGCAATATGAATTTTGATGATTATGGGAGTGATGATGAATCAACTTTTCCTAGAAGGTGTACCAAAAATTCGGAGTATTTAGATCTTGATGCTAAATTTGGTAAAAGTGAGATTGGAGAATCCTCAACTTCTAATAATATTGAACCTACTATCTCGGATTTCAAGGAATTTGATTATGATAATTGTTCTTTAAAATGTTGTATTTCCTTGTTGCAATCCGTTGTTAATTCTTCTCATGCTTATAGTCAAAATAAAGCTTTTACCAAACATATTGTTGATGCCTTGATGCAATCTTATGATGAAAAACTTAATTTGGAAGTTTCTATACCTAGAAAATTTAATGATGAGTGGGAACCTACTATCAAGATTAGAATTAAATATTATGAGTGTTTTGCTTTGTGTGATTTGGGTGCTAGTGTTTCCACGATTCCGAAAACTTTTTGTGATATTCTAGGTTTCCATGATCTTGATGATTGCTCTTTAAATTTGCACCTTGCAGATTCCACCATTAAAAAGCCTATGGGAAGGATCAATGATGTTCTTGTTGTTGCAAATAGAAATTTGGTGCCCGTAGATTTTATCGTTCTTGATATAGATTGCAATCTTTCTTGCCCTATTATTCTTGGTAGACCTTTCCTTAGAACGATTGGTGCGATTATTGATATGAAGGAAGGGAACATTAGATTCCAATTTCCTTTAAAGAAAGGCATGGAGCACTTTCCAAGAAAGAAAGTCAAATTACCTTATGAATCTATCACGCGTGCTACTTATGAATTTAGTGCAAAAGATGGCACTCCTTAGATCTATCTTTGTTTTTATGCCTAGCTAGGGGCGTTAAACGATAGTGCTAGTTGGGAGGCAACCCAATTTTCTTTATGTTTTTTGTTTTTGCTCCTGTTTAGTAATAAATCTTGCATATACCTTCTGGTTAGATGTGTTTTTATCTTTTAATTAGTGTTTGTGCCAAGTAGAACCTATAGGATAACCTACGATGATTGTTGATTTGATTCTGCTGAACAGAAACTTTGCGCGCACGAATATAATTTTGTTAAATCACAGGAACATGTTTTTGCGTTGATTCATTTTTCTGCTGTTGAATAAACAAATTGTCTAGGACTTCCTATTTTGGTAGGATATTTAGAGTTCCAGAAGTTTGTTAGTTACAGATTGCTACAGACTGTTCTGTTTTTGACAGATTCTGTTTTACGTGTGTTGTTTGCTTATTTCAATGCATCTATGGCTAGTAAATTTGTTTATAAACCATAAAGAAGTTGGAATACAGTAGGTTTAACACCAATATAAATAAAGAATAAGTTCATTGTAGTACCTTTTGTGGTGGTTTTGTTTTCTTTCACTAACGGAGCTTATAAGATTTCCTATTGAGTTTTGTGTTGTGAAGTTTTCAAGTTTTGGGTAAAGCTTTTATGGACTATGGAATAAGGAGTGGCAAGAGCCTAAGCTTGGGATGCCCATTGCACCCCAAGATATTCAAGGATGGCCAAAAGCCTAAGCTTGGGGATGCCCCGGGAAGGCATCCCCTCTTTCGTCTTTGTTCATTGGTAACTTTACTTGGAGCTATATTTTTATTCGCCACATGATATGTGTTTTACTTGGAGCATCGTGTATTATATTAGTCTTTGCCTTTTAGTTTACCACAATCATCCTTGCTGTACACACCTTTTGGGAGAAGCCTATTTGATTAGAATTTTCTAGGATACTCTATGTGCTTCACTTATATCTTTTGAGTTTGATAGTTCTGGCTCTAGTGCTTCACTTATATATTTTAGAGCACGGTGGTGTATTAATTTTGAAGAAATTGCTAGTCTCTCATGCTTCACTTATATTATTTTGAGAGTCTTTTATAACTGCATGGTATTTGCTATGATCATAAAGTTGTTCCTAGAATGATGAGCATCCAAGTTGGGTATAATAAAAACTATCATAGAAAGTGAATTGGATGCTCTGATCAATTTGATGCTCGATAATTGTTTTGAGATATGGAGGTAGTGATATTAAAGTCATGCTAGTTGGGTGATTATGAATTTAAAGAATGCTTGTGTTGAAGTTTGTGATTCCCGTAGCATGCACGTATGGTGAACCGCTTTGTGATGAAGTTGGAGCACAATTTTATTTATTGATTGTCTTCCTTATGAGTGGCGGTCGGGGACGAGCGATGGTATTTTCCTACCAATCTATCCCCCTAGGAGCATGCGCGTAGTGCTTTGGTTTTTGATGACTTCTAAATTTTTGCAACAAGTATATGAGTTCTTTTGATTAATGTTGAGTCCATGGATTATACGCACTCTTTCACCCTTCCACCATTGCTAGCCTCTCTTGTACCATGCAACTTTCGCCGGTACCATATACCCACCATTTACCTTCCTCAAAACAGCCACCATACCTACCTATTATGGCATTACCATAGCCATTCCGAGATATATTCCCATGCAACTTTCCACCGTTCCGTTCATATGACACGCATTACTTTTGTCATATTGCTTTTTGCATGATCATGTAGTTGACATTGTATTTGCGGCAAGGCCACCTTCATAATTTTCATACATGTCGCTCTTGATTCATTGCATATCCCGGTACACCGCCGGAGGCATTCATATAGAGTCATATCTTGTTCTAGCTTTGAGTTGTAAATCCATGAAAGTGTGATGATCTTCATTATTAGAGCATTGTCCTAGTGAGGAAAGGATGATGAAGACTATGATTCCCCCACAAGTCGGGATGAGACTTCGGACTTTACAAAAAAAAGGGAAAGGACAAAAAGAAAAACAAGGCCAAAGAAAAAAAAGAAAAAAAAGAAAAAAAGGGAAAAAGAAAAGAAAGAAAAAAATAAAAATGAGAGAAAAAGAGAAGGGACAATGCTACTATCTCTTTTTCCACACTTGTGCTTCAAAATAGCACCATGATTTTCATGTTAGAGAGTCTCCTATGTTGTCACTTTCATATACTGGTGGGAATTTTTCATTAGAAAACTTGGCTTGTATATTCCAATGATGGGCTTCCTCAAAGTGCCCTAGGTCTTCGTGCGCAAGCAAGTTGGATGCACCCACTTAGTTTTTTTATTGACTTTCATATATTTATAGCTCTAGTGCATCCGTTGCATGGCAATCCCTACTCACTCACATTGATATCTATTAATAAACATCTCCATAGCCCATTGATACGCCTAGTTGATGTGAGACTATCTTCTCCTTTTTTCTCTTCTCCACAACCACCATTCTATTCCACATATAGTGCTATGTCCATGGCTCACGCTCATGTATTGCCTGAAAGTTGAAAAAGTTTGAGATTATTAAAGTATGAAACAATTGCTTGGCTTGTCATCGGGGTTGTGCAAGATTAAATACTTTGTGTGATGAAGATAGAGCATAGCTAGACAATATGATTTTGTAGGGATAACTTTCTTTAGCCATGTTATTTTGAGAAGACATGATTACTTTGATTAGTGTGCTTGAAGTATTACTATTTCTCATGTCAATATGAACTTTTATTTTGTATTCATTTGGATCTGAACATTCATGCCACAATAAAGAAAATTACATTATGAATTATGCTAGGTAGCATTCCACATCAAAAATTCTCCTTTTATCATTTACCTACTCAAGGACGAGCATGAATTAAGCTTGGGGATGCTTGATACGTCTCCAACGTATCTATAATTTTTTATTGTTCCATGCTATTATACTACCCCTTTTGGATGTTTATGGTCTTTATTTTACACATTTATATCATTTTTGGGACTAACCTACTAACCGGAGGCCCAGCCCATATTGTTGTTTTTTGCCTATTTCAGTATTTCGAAGAAAAGGAATATCAAACGGAGTCCAAACGGAATGAAACCTTCGGGAGTGTGATTTTTGGAACGAACATGATCCGGAAAGCTTGGAGTGCAAGTCAAGAAGCTTCTGAGGGCCCCACGAGATAGGGGGCCACGCCCCCCCTATAGGGCGCGCCCCCTATCTCGTGGGCCCCTTGGGCGGCCACTGACGTACTTCTTCCTCCTGTATATACCTACTACCCCCAAAACATCCAGGAGCACAACGAAACACAATTTCCACCGCCGTAACCTTCTGTATCCGCGAGATCCCATCTTGGAGTCTTTGCCGGCACTCTGCCGGAGGGGGAATCAACCACGAAGGGCCTCTACATCAACATCCTTGCCCCTCCGATGAGTTGTGAGTAGTTTACCACAGACCTACGGCTCCATAATTATTAGCTAGATGGCTTCTTCTCTCTTTTTGGATCTCAATACAACGTTCTCGCCGTCTCTTGTGGAGATCTATTCGATCTAAACTCTTTGTGTGTTTGTCGAGATCCGATGAATTGTGGGTTTATGATCAAGTGTATCTTTGAATAATATTTGAATTTTCTCTTAATTCTTTTATGTATGGTTGAGTTATCTTTGCAATTCTCTTTGAATTATCAGTTTGGTTTGGCCTACTAGATTGGTCTTTCTTGCCATGGGAGAAGTGCTTAGCTTTGGGTTCAATCTTGCGGTGTTCTTACCGAGTGACAGAAAGGGTGACAAGACACGTATTGTATTGTTGCCATCGAGGATAACAAGATGGGGTTTATATCATATTGCATGTGTTTATCCCTCTACATCATGTCATCTTGCTTAATGCGTTACTTTGTTCTTATGAACTTAATACTCTAGATGCAGGCAGGAGTCGGTCGATGTGTGGAGTATAGTAGTAGATGCAGGCAGGAGTCGGTCTACTTGTTATGGACATGATGCCTATATACATGATCATGCCTAGATAATCTCATAACTATGCGCTTTTCTATCAATTGCTCGACAGTAATTTGTTCACCCACCGTAATACTTATTCTATCATGAGAGAAGCCTCTAGTGGAACCTCTGGCCCCCGGGTCTATCTCTTATCATATTTTCTTTCAATCTACCTTTATTTGCATCTTTACGTTTTGCATCTATACTATAAAATACCAAAAAATATATTTATCTTATCATACTATCTTTATTAGATCTCACTTTCGCAAGTGGCCGTGAAGGGATTGACAACCCCTTTATTGCGTTGGTTGCGAGTTCTCAGTTTGTTTGTGTAGGTGCGTGGGACTTTTGAGGAGCCTCCAACTGGATTGATACCTTGGTTCTCAAAACTGAGGGAAATACTTAGGCTACACTTTGCTGCATCACCCTCTCCTCTTCGAGAGAAACCAACGCAAGCTCAAGACGTAGCAACCACCGAATACGGCGTCTAGCTGAGACTGGGCATCAACCACGCCCCTCCATGATGCCACCTTTTATTTGTCACCATGATGTTCGCCCTTGTCTTGGTGGGCCACCGAATACGGCGTCCAGCCGAGACGAGGTACACCCTTCATTACACACAGGTCTCATCGTCGTACCGGTGGCGTGATCCTTGTCTTAGCAAACCACCGAATACGGCGTCTAGCTGAGACGGGGCATCAACCACGCGCCTCCATGATGTTACCTTTCTTCGTCCCCGGGGCGTGATCCTTGTTTTAGCAGCCCACCGAATACAATGTGTAGCCAAGACGAGGCATCCACCACACCCCTCTAAGACGTTACCACTCACGGCCTTGTGAGGCCGAGTCTTTGTCTCCACAGACTGCCGTAACCTCGGCATCTAGTCGAGACGAGACGCCAACCACATCGGCCATGCCGATGCGAGTGTGCGTTGGTTTCACACTGACGCCGGTCTTCACAAAAGAATACTCCCACGAGGCAACCCCTTGCGTACCCCGACGAAGCTGCTACATCGTCAAGAAGTCTGAGACAAGCAGGATCCATGCTACCCCAACACCAACTACATCAATGCTGTCAAGACCGATGAGGCGCGACGGCAAGGGCGGACGTGACTTTCACAAAGCCATGTTTTAAGCGGCACGTGTACCAATGAGGACACGGGCTTTGCTGTTGCCCATACTTACACCCATCATGATCATACGCATGGAGAACGTGAAGCGAAGATGACGAAGACGACCACACGACTTAAACGGAGGTATCTCGAGGAGCAACCCGCGAGAGTAATTAACCGGGAGCCTTCCGAGGCCCCGGGAACCAGAGACCACAATCGCTATAGTTAGGCAGACCGCGCTAGTAGGCCATGGAGCGCATATCAGGAATTGTATTTGTTATCCTTGAGATTAATAAAATACTGTTCCCATCTCTTTGTTTTTATTGTGTACTATGGTACACTGGCACGCCCACATTTTCTTTTCCCCGGTGCATTGAGAGAAATCCATACTCCTTCTTTTCCCTTCATACGGAGTGCAATAAGATTTTTCTCGTGTCAAACAAATTGGCACGCCCGATGGGACCTGGTTCTCCTCCGATCTTTGCTTCGCTGTGGTTGTTGAATTCGTCTTTGCCAATCTCCCAACGTGCACAACATGCTGCAAGGATCTGTGCCGGTAAGCCTGTTTCTTGCAAGTGAACTCTCCCACGGCAGCAAATCGGAGCAGGTGGTGATCCAATTTGGATCAATACTGTTGACAACCGTCATCAAGCTCGGCGCCAAGATCTATGTGCACCCAGTCCTGGAATCTGCGTAGTTTCAAACTATGTAGTCCATGAAGGTGCAAAGGCGGGTGACACCCAAGGTGAAGAAGGTGTGTCGTGAGCTTATGCTCAAGCCTCACCCTATTTAAGGAGTCAATATGGGCAGACATCAAGGGGGACATGGAGGCGACTCAACACCTCAGCGCTAAGACCGTCAACAGATGAGAAAGTGCAACTTTCCTTCACGCCTTTACCATGACTCCACACTCGAAGCCGCCAACACCGACACCCCGGCGCACCGAGGGGGAAGTATCTCAAGAACCTGCAGTCTCCATCAACCTTGATGATACTCGAAGAGGTGCATGGGCGCCATGTCTCCACAACTCGGCGGTTGATGGACGATCATTCTCCAACAACAATAGGTTCTCCATTCCGTGTTGTCAGGCACGACACCAGGTGGCGAGGATTCAAGGTGCAAGTATGACGAGGCGCCAATCCCGAAGTCATCATCCTCAACATGAGCGCCTCGATGACAGTCTTCACCAACTCACCACTTAGATCGGGGGCATCCTAACATGCCCCCATGTTGTAAACAATGGCAAGACGTCGAGACGTTGGGAGGATCCCTCAACCCACTCAAAAGTGGGGGCCACGGGAACCTTTACGGCAAACACTTCCACCACACGACATGCATCCCCTCCTAGGTAGGGAGATCAGCCACAACTGCAAGTGACGGTGATCAGGGCTACATCGTCCACTCGGCACCACCCTGTCCTCTAAGGCGAAGGGTCGTCAATGTAGGCGCCAACTATGGCTCACCCGAGGTGATACGTGACCCAGCCAAGGTGGGGTGTCGGCCACACCACAGCCGATATGGAGCTCGCTCGAGGTGGGGCACCGTCCATACCACCACCACCGCGGAGCTTGTCCAAGGCGGGACTCCATCTACATCTCTATAGCCGACCTAGAGTGGCCCTAAGGCGGGGTGCCATCTACACCTCCATCGACATGGAGTGCCCCCAAGGTGGGGCGCCCTCTACCTCCATCGACACAGAGCACGGCTAGGCAGGGCTTCTTTTTCATCATCATCGACACAGATATCGTCAAAGACGGGGCGACGTCTACACCACCATCATAGAGTTTTCCCAAGGCAGGGCCATCATCTACATCGTGCCGTCCACACCAAGCTTCGCCCGGGCGGGGTTTGGTATACATCGCCGCTAATAAGGAGCATAGCATTGGGTGGGAGTCGGTCTACACCGTTACTGACATGTGCACGCCCCAGGTGGTGCGTCGTCTACACCGTCACCAACACTGAGCTCGCCTAAGGGTGGGCACTGTCTACACCACATTGGAGCTTGCCAAAGGCGGGCATGCGTTTTCCACCTATACCGACATGGGCTCGACCAAGGCAGGGTGCCGTCCACACCACCGCTGATGTGGAGCTCACCCGAGGTGGAGCATCGTCCATACCGCCTCCGACAAGAAGCATTGTCCAAAGGCGGGTACCATTTGCATAGCCTAAGAGCATGCCCATGGAGGGTATGACCTTTTGGTCCTCCTCCCACATGGAGCACACCAAAAGTTGGCATCATTCACACACCAATCTCAAAGCTCACCCAAGCTGCGGTAGCCATTATACACAGCCACGACCTAGATCTTGCCCAAGCCGGGGTGTCCCACGGGAACAAAGCCCGTCCATTGGTAGGCATGGGCTAGCCGCCCCAAAATGGAGCTCGCTCAAGGTGTTCCGCAATCCATTCTGCCACCAACATGGAGGTCCCCAAGTTGGTCGACCTTCTAAGCTACCTCCAACATGGCAGGCTCACCCAAGGCTTGGCGGTACCTACATTCTTGCTGCCACGGACCCATCCATGGTGGGGCATCATCTACGCCTACTGATCTCGCCAAAGGTGGGGTCTCGTTGATACATAGCTCATCGTGGCAGGGCTTCATGTACACCTTCATCGTCAAGCTCGCCCAAAGTGGGGCACGATCTACACCATCATTGATATCGAGCTCATCCCAGGCAGGGTGCCATCAGCACCGCCACTGAGGCGGAGATTCTCTACAGCGTTGCCAACACGGAGCCCACCCCATGGTGGGGCGCCGTCTACATTGCAGCTGACACAAGCCATTGTCGGGTGTCGTTCACGACGACTCTTGATTTGACAAGGTTGTTGGTTACACCGACACTGTAATGTCCTAAACAACTCATCATCATCGTCTGGGCTGTCTTGCATGGTTTCAGCATGCCAATCCTGTGTTTCCGCTCGTTGTGGCAGCGACATCTCCCACATCTACGCCAACATCCACACCGATGCACATCACCAACGTCGTCTTAGCACCGGCAAGGAAAATCTATACTCCAACGACATGTCTTTTTCCGATGAAGCAATCCATATCTTGCCAGGTACCGATGAGGCGGAGGCAAGTCATCTAGTCCGACACCAACAAGGCGGGCACCACCAAGACGGGCACCGACAAGGCGAAGGCCGTCCACTTCATCATCGGACGATCGATAAGACAGAGGGATATGGATAAGCATGGCCGGAGCGATGGGCATACGGCTTTCCACTTCACTTCATCACCACATCCCCACCATCTACACCAAGCAAACGACGCAATCGAAGCCTTCAACAAGACACCCAACAAGATACTCAAGAAGACGGTGGAAAGGAACATGAGAGACTAGCATGACCATCCCTTTGAGTCCTTGTGGGCGTACCGCATCATGGTCCGTACCCAAACACAGGCGACTCCGTTTTTCTCTCGTTTATGGGAGTGAGGTGGTCCTACCACTGGAGGTCCAGCTACCCTCTTTGAGGGTGGCTATCCAAGATGAATTCACCAAATACGAACAGGTACAACTACGGTTTCAGGAGCTTGACGCCCTTGATGAGGGGCGACTTCATGCCCTACAGAACCTGGAGCTTTACCGCCAGAATATAGTGAGAGCTTACGACAAGCTCTTCAAGCAACACATTTTTTGAAAAGGCAAGTTGGTCCTAGTGCTTAGGCGGCCCATCATCATAACACACAGGACGAAGGGCAAGTTCGAGCCAAAGTGGGAAGGACCATACATGATCGAGCAAGTCTAAGATGGGGGAGCATACCAGCTCATCGATTCCCAGGGAGTCCGACCTATGCCCCCAATCACCGAAAGGTTCCTCAAAAAAATATTTTTCTTAAAATTTTGCCTCTTTTGTTGCCTTTCGGTTTTTTATTGGGGAAACTTTTTCTGTGGGCTATCGGATCAATGATGCATTCTCCTTAGCATTTCGTGGATATATCTAGTTTTTCCCAATTTTTACGGACCAAGTTAAAAAATGGCTTTCCCCTATCGCACTACGCTGTTGATTGAAGTTTCGGCTACCCTAGGACTTGTTGGAGGGCGGCACAATGTGTCAAGTTGCAGGTGGAGAGGCTCCTACACCCACAACACACGACACGTACCAGGTGCATGCTTCCGGAGTCAGCGGAGATGATTACTTGGGCACTTCTGAGTATTGAGATCCCATGCTCTTCATGTTTCCCGGCATGCCTCGTGTTCACAGAGACTCGTACTCCAGGGAAGATTATAGGAAAATATCATGGAGGACTGCCCAACACAAGTTGGTTTGGTGCGTAGTCACATGGCAACACTGGGGTGCGCCAACCAAAGACCCAGATAAAGTTCTAAAGGGTTTCTCCTAGTCCACAGAGGTGAACAGTTCCCTTCCAAGTTCCCAAGGTGGGTCCCAAGAAATCATGGAAGAAGAGTCCTCAATAAATTTGAGCCGAATGTCAAAGCAGGTTCATGAAGTTCGCGACTAATTAATCATTCTGTGTGAGTAATCAAAAATGAAATTCTTAAAAGTCCTAGAAGAAAATTAAAGAAAAAAGATCCCAACAATATAAGAAGCAATCAAGCGGTCCCAAGCAGTAAGGAACCCACTGGAAGGAAAGCTATTCACCATCCCTCAATATGCATGTAGAAAAATCGCCAAGCCGTTGTCCCAAAACCAATTACCCTGAACTTATCACACCCAAGTCTCTGGTTTCATGAGGCGTGTGCAGGGGGCATTGGCGAGCTGTGGGGCCCTCAATATGATGATGGGCTAGAGTATGAATTTCTGTTGCCTCTCGGAAGCATCCCAAACACGGCGTCTTCATACACGTACACCGAAGCTATTTAAGTTGTTGAGTTGCAATTGTCATGGTCTTTCAATGTTCCCAATGACAAGTTCCTTTGGTAGCCTTGTCGGATATCATGCCTAATAGCTGGTGTATAATGGGAAAGCCAACATTTAAAAACCCACTACCTTTTTTTGGACTATTTTTGTTTGGTGTTTCTATGTGTGATCCTCCAACATCTTTGCAGCCATGGAGAGGCGCTTCCTGTCGTTGTCGAAGGCATTCTGACAACCAACCACTACATCGAACTATATCATGGGTTTTTGGGTGCAGCAATACCCATGCGTCCCTGACAACGCCGATGACAACCCAATAACCAATGGTCTATACCGACAAGCACGACGGGTGCCAGAAGGAAATACTTGCGCTCGCGAATTACCGATGTGTCTTCGTTGCCCCGTCTCAAAAAACAATGAAGCATGGGGGCAACATCAAACTCTCAATCATTTGTAAAGCTGATGGCCTCCCAGCGTATCGCCAAAATTGTCACACCATGAATGGTGTGGCGATTCGCTCAATGAAGGAGAGCTATTGACGGTCTACCAATGCCTCGCCTACATCAACACAAGGAGATTATGGGAGCAGTGCAACGCACCAGTGCGGCCAGCGTGAATCTGTGAAACCCACCAATCAAGTCGGCTGGCACCGTAGCAGCTAGACGGTCGCGACCAAATTGGTAATTTTTTATTTTTGTTTTCAGGACCAGGCATGATGTTTCGCGATGGAATGAAGACAGGATAGGGTTCCTTCGTTGGCTGGCATCATGCATGTTATAAGATCCAACGAGCACCCTAGAGATTAGAAGTGTGGATGGACATGCCTACACTAATTTCCATACTATCAAACAATCATCTTCAGAACGGTGCACACGTGGTCACGGCGATGTTAACTACGAACCGGTTCCTCGGTCTGCATATGAATAATGCGCCAAGAAAAGCGATGATACGTCCACCGATGTCTACCTCATCAAAATGGAGCCCGAAACCTGGAGCCCATGAAGATGACACACGTCCCCAGTGCTGCCTGCAGCATGGAGCCAGTGATACGAAGAAGATGGCGCTACGTGATGATACGTCCTCACTAAGCCTTACCACGATTCCTCGATGGGTTTCCTTTGTCTTGGTGGATCACCGAATACAGCGTCCAACCGAGACGAGGGGCACCCTTCAAGGCGTACAGGTCTCGGCATACAGGCAGCATGCTCCTTGTCTTAGCAGACCACCGAATACGGCGTCTAGATGAGACGAGGCATCAACCACGCCCTTCCAGGACGCCACCTTTCTTTAGCACCACAATCTTTTGCCCTTGTATTGATGGACCACCGAATACGGTGTCCAGCCGAGACGAGGTGCACCCTTTGTTGCACACAGGTCTCATCGTCGTATGGGTGGCATGCTCCTTATCTTAGCAGACCACCGAATACGGCGTCTAGCTGAGACGGGGCATCAACCACGCCCCTCCATGATGTTACCTTTCTTCGGCCCCGGGGCATGATCCTTGTTTTAGCAGACCACCAAATACAGCATGTAGCCAAGACGAGGCATCCACCACACCCCTGTAAGACGTTACCACTCACGGCCTTGTGAGGCGGAGTCTTTGTCTCCGTAGACTGCCGTAACCTCGGTGTCTAGTTGAGACGAGACGCCAACCACACCGGCCATGCCGATGCGAGTGTGCGTCGGTGTGAATCTTCACAAAAGAATACTCCCGCGAGGCAACCCCTTGCGTACCCCGACGAAGCTGCTACATCATCAAGAAGTCCGAGCCAAGCAGGATCCATGCTACCCCAACACCGACTACATCAACGATGTCAAGACCGATGACGCGCGACGGCAAGGGCGGACGTGGCTTGCACAAAGCCATGTTTTAAGCGGCACATGTACCGACGAGGACATGGGCTTTGCCGCTGCCCATACCTACACCCATCATCATCATATGCATGGAGAACATGAAGCGAAGACGACGAAGACGACCACACGTCTTAATCGGAGGTATCTCGCGGAGCAACCCGCGGGAGTAATTAACCGGGAGCCTTCCGAGGCCCCGGGAACCAGAGACCGCAATCGCTATAGTCAGGCAGGCTGCGCTAGTAGGCCACAGAGTGCATATCAGGAATTGCATTTGTTATCCTTGAGATTAATAAAATACTGTTCCCATCTCTTTGTTTTTATTGTGTAGTATGGTACACTGGCACGCCCTCATTTCCTTTTCACCGGTGCATTGAGAGAAATCCATACTCCTTATTTTCCCTTCATACGGAGTGCAATAAGATTTTTCTCGTGTCAAACAACACAATTAACGCCTAGTGCTTTTTTGAACTATGATAGCAATGGAATCTTAAATTAGAACAGTTGTTCTTCAGGTTTAGGCACTTGTTCTACATGAACAGAGTACAGTAAAACGCAAGAATATAGTACTTAAAAATAGAAAATAAGCTCAAAGACCTTACCACATTCTTGGTTCGGGACCAGTACAGAACAAGGCGTTCCCAGTCATCGTCCAGTAAATGTGTCTCAGGAGAACAGAAGGGAATTTGATGAGTTTCTTTGCCGGTGAAGTACGTTTTCTTCAGGTAATTCCGATACTGCCACCAAGCATTCTTGAAGATAGCAGAGGTATTAGCACAGGTTACCTCATCCTGAGTTTCCAAATCGGTCCTTCTCTATAGAGAAAAATGGGAAAAATTGCTGTATTATAACCATCATGGAGGTAGGATGTATGGGACAAAGCAAAGTAATTGCCATGAATAACATTACTTACACATAACTCTTGGACAAACACCTGCAAATGGCATTTTCCCTCATCTTCAGTATAATATTTCCAAGATGGGAAGATACGCACATACAATTTAACAACATCAAATGCGATAGCTGCTAAACTATGACTAGCTGGTTGTGCTTCCTCCACAGGAATAGGCGTACTAACTAGTGGAGTTGGGGTTCGCTGTGGTAGTACCGGCCCTTTGGGCACTGGAGCTGCCTTAGTAACTGCTCTTGTTTGGGAGCTCTATGGTGGAGATGGTGCTGTGTCAACAGGAACTGGGTTACTATCTGCTGGGGTTGGGGTTAGATTGGGTGAAGCTGGTTCTCTGTCCATCGCAGTAGGGGTACAATCTGCGAGAGTTTGGGTTATGTGTGGTAGGGCTGGTTCTTGTGCATGTACAACCGGGGTGCTATCTCCACCAAGAGGTAGCATTGTTTTATTTGAAGACCATGTTTTTAGTCCGCTGGATACTGGCATCACCCGCTCCAATTCAAATGGCTGATAAACAGGAAACATAGTTGAATGTACAGACATTGTATGAGAGACAGATGCAATAGATAGTGTGGAAAAAAGGCATGAAATAGTTGCCATGTATATTGTTTAACTAAAACGGATAGCATGACATAATTTCACATATATGATGTCTATCTAAACTGGATAGCATAGCATAACATAATTCAAAGATATGATGAATAACTAAACATGATCGCATGACATAATTCACCTACATGGTATCTAAGTAATTAGGATTGCATAATTTAATTCACATATGTGATTTATATGCTAAATAGAGGGCATTCGATATGATGTCTGAACTAAGAACATGGTGTTGAATATTGTGTATATGATGTCTAAACTATGCAATGCAAGACACCATATGCATGATATGAGTAGTATAACCGTGCCAAGTTTGAGCATACACCTCGGTGGGGGAATAGGACTGGTCATCTGTCTGTGAATCCATCTCCGAGGAGCTATCGGGACCCAATAAGAGATCTGCTTCGACAAGTAGCACTGTCTGCTCTGAAGGCCTTGTTTTCACTCCAGATTTTTCCATCTCCCATCCAAATGGCTGATTCACAGGAAGAGTAGTTTAATGTACAAACATTGTCGACAAATGGAAATGTAATGAAGAAAAGGATGGGCAAGATATCATTCAAATATATGATGCCTGGTTAAATAGGATGGCATTGCACATTTCACATATATTATGGCTGGCTAAAAGACATGAGACTGCATAATTCCCATATATGATATAAAAACTAAATAGGTGGCATTACAGAACATGTCTAAACTAAGCAGATGACATATATGATGTCAAAAGTAGGCACTGCAAGGCAACATATGCATGATATGACTAACATCATCATGCCAAGGTAGAGCAAACACCTTGGGGGTAAATAGGAGTGGTCAGCAGCGTCTAAATCCACCTCAGAACAGATATCTTCCTCTGGATTACAATCTGGAGAGGGGTAGGGAGGGTTTGTGCTACGTCTTGAGCTTGTGTTGGTTTTCCTTGAAGAGGAAAGGGTGATGCAGCAATAGTAGCGTAAGTATTTCCCTCAGTTTTTGAGAACCAAGGTATCAATCCAGTAGGAGGCTCCTCAAAAGTCCCACGCACCTACACAAACAAACAAAGAACTCGCAACCAACGCAATAAAGGGGTTGTCAATCCCTTCACGGCCACTTGCGAAAGTGAGATCTAATAGAGATAGTATGATAAGATAAATATATTTTTGGTATTTTATAATATAGATGCAAAAAGTAAAGATGCAAATAAAAGTAGATTGGAAGCAAATATGATAAGAGATAGACCCGGGGGCCATAAGTTTCACTAGTGGCTTCTCTCAAGATAGCATAAGTATTACGGTGGGTGAACAAATTACTGTCGAGCAATTGATAGAAAAGAGAATAATTATGAGATTATCTAGGCGTGATCATGTATATAGGCATCACGTCCGCAACAACTAGACCGACTCCTGCCTTTATCTACTACTATTACTCCACACATCGACCGACTCCTGCCTGCATCTAGAGTATTAAGTTCATAAAGAACAGAGTAACGCATTAAGCAAGATGACATGATGTAGAGGGATAAGCTCAAGCAATATGATATAAACCCCATCTTTTTATCCTCGATTGCAACAATACAATATGTGCCTTGCAACCCTTTCTGTCACTGGGTAAGGACACCGCAAGATTGAACCCAAAGCTAAGCACTTCTCCCATGGCAAGAAAGATCAATCTAGTAGGCCAAACCAAACTGATAATTCGAAGAGACTTGCAAAGATAACTCAATCATACATAAAAGATTTCAGAGAAGATTCAAATATTATTCATAGATAAACTTGATCATAAACCCACAATTCATCGGATCTCGACAAACACACCGCAAAAAGAGTTTACATCCAATAGATCTCCACAAGAGAGGGGGAGAACATTGTATTGAGATCAAAAAAGAGACAAGAAGCCATCTAGCTAATAACTATGGACCCGTAGGTCTGTGGTAAACTACTCACAACTCATCGAAGGGGCTATGGCGTTGATGTAGAAGCCCTCCATGGTCGATTCCCCCTCCGGCAGAGTGCCGGCGAAGGCTCCAAGATGGGATCTCACGGACATAGAAGGTTACGGCGGTGGAAATTGTGTTTCGTTGGCTCCTTGGATGTTTTCGGGGTATGTAGACTTATATAGGATGAAGAAGTACGTCGTTGGTCGCCCAAGGGGCCCACGAGACAGGGGGAGCGCCCTGTAGGGGGGGCCCTCCTACTCCAAGTCCTCTGGATCACGTTCGTTCCAAAAATCACACTCCCGAAGGTTTCATTCCGTTTGGACTCTGTTTGATATTCGTTTTCTTCGAAATACTGAAATAGGCAAAAAAACAGCAATACGGGCTGGGCCTCCGGTTAGTAGGTTTGTCCCCAAAATGGTATAAATGTGTAAAATAAAGCCCATAAACATCCAAAAGGGGTAATATAATAGCATGGAACAATCAAAAAATATAGATACGTTGGAGACGTATCAGTTTGCCATTGAAACCACCATGGAGCGATGTCTGCATGACATTGTAGTGCCACACAAAACTCTTCTCTTTTTATCTACATGTTTAGCATGACTGTGTCCAATATCTGACATGCATATGAAAAAAATATGGTGAGATTATGTAAGGAGAGCATGCCGAAATTTAGAGTGATGGTAACAACCAGTGGATGGATCCAAAAATAATGATAACAGGCTGATGATTGCGTTAAATTAATAAAAAGACAGATAATGATTGCTTTACTATTTATTTCCCACTCAAGATGAACAACATAGGCATACCCTAGGTGAACAAGATATTAGACAGACATACTATTGATTGCTGCCTCGATATGTGCCCCACAACTAATTTAGAACTCAAGTTTGAACATTAATTTGGACCTCACTTGGAGTCCAAGAGGTGAACAGGATAAAAAAGTAGCAGGTAATTTTAAGCAATGCATAACATAAGCATAAACAAAAGAGTGTGACCTCTCTTGTGGACCCATGTACTCCTCAGGTTCATCTGCTGAGTCGATGATGGCGATGCCGTTGCGGTGGGTGCCGACAGTAGGGAAGGAGATCTGAGGCGGTGAAAGACGGTCAGGAGTCATGATGTCTGGTTTGGTGGATGCTTCTGGCGATGGAGCAACTCAGGTGAGGTGGACGACACCGCAGCAGGAGCAGGACAAACCACACAAAGTTCCCTTCGACACGTACCTGTAACTGAAGTAATTCTGTAAGGGTTCATTTGGCTTGCATGATTCTTAAAATGCAGGGATAGGAAAAACACAGGAATAGGATAGGAATGCACATGGTAAACAGAGCATTTGTAAACACAGGATTTCTGTCAACTTGGGTGTTTGATTTACAGGAATTGGAAGAGCAGAGGAATGCAAAGAAACATGGACAAAATAAAGTGAAACCATATGAAAGCGTGTACAGTTAGAATGTTATTCTGGCACTAATGTACTTGGTCTTGTTTTCATGCATAGGATTTCGAAAAGTAGGTCCAGGTGAATGTTTTGCTTCATTCCTTTCAACAAAATGCATGAATAATTGAATAGTATAGTGCCATTGGGAAAATTCCCTATTGCTATGTTTTTCCGTTGAACCAAAATAGCCCTAATGGATCGACGTGAATGTATAGTAATAAGTGATGCAACAAGTGTACAACCTCTTTGCCGTAGCCGTGTCGACCTCAGCATCATTGGGTTGGTCGCTGAAGCAGTTGAGGCAGAGGTGGATGTCGGAGGTGTGGAGGAAGATTTGAGAATTTGTAGACGGCGTGCAGGGCACTGCTCTGTTGTGATGGATCGTTCTGTCGTTGGAGCAGCTCCGGTGAGCCGTAAGACGTCAAGGCTAAAGCAGCACAAGACAGACATCATCAATCTCAAGTGGGATTCTAATAGCATCTCCAATAGATGATGTAAAATAGATGTAAAATTTACATCACACAAAAACCACCTGACTACAATAGATGAGATAAAAACTATTGACTCTGAACTTAACTGTCGAAACTGAAATTTACTGTGCAATCTGAATGCTACTGTCGAAACTGAATGCAATGGCAGCAGAGAGGCACTTGACATGTAGTTTAGGGAGGGCCTGCAGTTCATCTTCAACCTGCACCCCCCTGAGCCGCTAGCCACCACCGGCTGAACTGCCGGCCCCAGCGCCACCTCGCCGCCCCGAAACAACTCTGCACCGCCGCCCCGGCCAGCCCTCTAGCCCTCCCGCCCCCACCCTGAACCCTAGGATAGATAGTGGGGTACCTCTCCGGCGAGCCCCTGTCCCTGCTACGGGTAGTTCTTCCTTAACTCTGGCGAGCCCCCCAACCCCTAAAAATCGACTGACCCAAAAGTCGATTCAGTCGACTGAAGTGTGGCTAAATCGGAGCAGAGCAGCAACACGAGCGAGGGGGAGAGCAGCAGCAGCAGCTGGGCGAGTGAGCAATCGAGCGAGAGCCGGAGTAGCAGTAGCAGCGCCAGAGCCGGAACAGCAGCAGATCCAGCTAGTATGGCCGCCGCCGCCGAAGGGGCCTCGCACTGGGGGAGAGCCGCCGTGGATATGTCGCCCGTGGCGCTGGCTTCAAGGTAGCCGCTCCATGGGGGTGCGGGATGGAGCACCGTCGGCGCCGGGAGGTGGAGTTAAAGAGAAGGTGTGATGCGATGAGTGTACAACCTCTTTGGTGGCGCCGAGTAGGCCTCGCCTTCGTCCGAGGAGTCGGTGAGGACGCTACGGTTCAGGTGGAGCAGGTTAAGGTGGCGCTATGGGGATGGAGCAGCCGCGATAGATGAGGCGATCGTCGGAGCAACTCCTTGGAGGTGGAGGACGGGGCGGCTGAACCGGTGGGACAACGAGATGGACGACAGATCCTCATCTGGGGAGGTGGGTGCTACGTCTTGAGCTTGCGTTGGTTTTCCTCGAAGAGGAGAGGGTGATGCAGCAAGTGTAGCGTAAGTATTTCCCTCAGTTTTGGGAACCAAGGTATCAATCCAGTAGGAGGCTCCTCAAAAGTCCCACGCACCTACACAAACAAACTGAGAACTCGCAACCAACACAATAAATGGGTTGTCAATCCCTTCCCGGCCACTTGCGAAAATGAGATCTAATAAAGATAGTATGATAAGATAAATATATTTTTGGTATTTTATAATATAGATGCAAAAAGTAAAGATGCAAATAAAGGTAGATTGAAAGCAAATAAGATAAGAGATAGACCGGGGGGGGGGGGCATAGGTTTCACTAGAGGCTTCTCTCAAGATAGCATAAGTATTATGGTGGTGAACAAATTACTGTCGAGCAATTGATAGAAAAGCACATAGTTATGAGATTATCTAGGCATGATCATGTATATAGGCATCATGTCCATAACAAGTACACCGACTCCTGCCTGTATCTACTACTATTACTCCACACATCGACCGACTCCTGCCTGCATCTAGAGTATTAAGTTCATAAGAACAGAGCAACGCATTAAGCAAGATGACATGATGTAGATGGATAAACTCATGCAATATGATATAAACCCCATCTTGTTATCCTCGATGGCAACAATACAATACGTGCCTTGCAACCCTTTCTGTCACTGGGTAAGGACACCGCAAGATTGAACCCAAAGCTAAGCACTTCTCCCATGGCAAGAAAGATCAATCTAGTAGGCCAAACCAAACTGATAATTCGAAGAGACTTGCAAAGATAACTCAATCATACATAAAAGAATTCAGAGAAGATTCAAACATTATTCATAGATAAACTTGATCATAAACCCACAATTCATCGGATCTCGACAAACACACTGCAAAAAGAGTTTACATCGAATAGATCTCCACAAGAGAGGGGGAGAACATTGTATTGAGATCCAAAAAGAGAGAAGAAGCCATCTAGCTAATGACTATGGACCCGTAGGTCTGTGGTAAACTACTCACAACTCATCGGAGGGGCAAGGATGTTGATGTAGAAGCCCTCCATGGTCGATTCCCCCTCCGGTAGAGTGCCGGCGAAGGCTCCAAGATGAGATCTCGCGGATATAGAGGGTTACGGCGGTGGAAATTGTGTTTTGTGGTGCCACTGGATGTTTTCGGGGTACATAGGTATATACAAGAGGAAGAAGTACGTCGGTGGCCGCCCGAGGGGCCCACGAGACAGGGGGCGCGGCCTCCTATCTCGTGGCTTCCTCGGCAGCTTCTTGACTTGCACTCCAAGCCCTCTGGATCACGTTCGTTCCAAAAATCACGCTCCCGAAGGTTTCATTCCGTTTGGACTCTGTTCGATATTCCTTTTCTTCGAAATACTGAAATGGAAAAAAAAACAGCAATATGGGCTGGGCCTCCGGTTAGTAGGGTAGTCCCAAAAATGATATAAATGTGTAAAATAAAGCCCATAAACATCGAAAAGGGGTAACATAATAGCATGGAACAATAAAATTTTTTAGATACGTTGGAGACAGATCAAGCATCCCCAAGCTTAATTCATGCTCGTCCTCGAGTACGTAAATGATAAAAAAGAAATTTTTGATGTGGAATGCTACCTAGCATAATTCATAATGTAATTTTCTTTATTGTGGCATGAATGTTCAGATTGAAATGATTCAAAATAAAAGATCATACTGATAAAAGAAATAGTAACACTTCAAGCATACTAATCAAAATAATCATGTCTTCTCAAAATAACATGGCAAAAGAAAGTTCATCCCTACAAAATCATATAGTTAGGCTACGCTTCATTTTCGTCACACAAAGATGTTCCCAACTTCTATACCCCCAATGACAAGCCAAGAAATTGTTTCATACTTAAATAATCTCAAACTTTTTCAACCTTCACGCAATACATGGGCGTGAGCCATAGACATAGCACTATGGGTGGAATAATATATGATGATGGGGATTGTGTGGAGAAGACAAAAAAGGAGAAAGTCTCACATTGACGAGGATAATCAACGGGCTATGGAGATGCCCATCAATTGATGTCAACATGAGGAGTAGGGATTGCCATGCAACGGATGCACTAGAGCTATAAATGAATGCTCAACAAAAGGAAACTAGTGGGTGTGCATCCAACTTGCTTGCTCATGAAGACCTAGGGCATTTGAGGAAGCCCATCGTAGGAATATACAAGCCAAGTTCTATAATGAAAAATTCCCACTAGTATGAAAAAGACAACTTATGACACTCACTATATGAAAAACATGGTGCTACTTTGAAGCACAATATATGAGACTCACTACATAGAGAACAAGGTGCTACTTTGAAGCACAAGTGTGAAAAAAGAGATAGTAACATTGCCCTTTTTTTATTTTTTTTATTTTTCTTTTCTTTTTTTCTTTTTTTTGGGCCTTTATTTTTTTGGCCTTTCTTCTTTTTTTTTCTTTTTTTGGGCAATGTTCTAATAATGATGATCATCACACTTCTATAGATTACAACATAAGAATTACAACTCGAAACTAGAACAAGATATGACTCTATATGAATGCCTCCGGCTGTGTACTGGGATGGTGCAATGAATCAAGAGTGACATGTATGAAAAATAATGCTTGGTGGCTTTGCCACAAATACGATGTCAACTACGTGATCATGCAATGGCAATATGACAAAAGTAAAGTATGTCATGATGATGATGAACAGAACGGTGGAAAGTTGCATGGCAATATATCTCGGAATGGCTATGGAAATGCAATAATAGGTAGGTATGGTGGATTTTTTAAGGAAGATATAGGGAGGTTTATGTATGATAGAGCGTATCATATCACGGGGTTTGGATGCACCGGCGAAGTTTGCACCAACTCTCAAGGTGAAAAAGGGCAATGCACGGTACCAAAGAGGCTAGCAAAGGTGGAAAGGTAAAAGTGCGTATAATCCATGGACTCAACATTAGTCAAAAGAACTCATATACTTATTGCAAAAATTTAGAAGTCATCAAAAATCAAGTACTACGCGCATGCTCCTAGGAGGATAGATTGGTAGGAAAAGACCATCGCTCGTCCCCGACTACCACTCATAAGGATGCACAAGCCATGTACACGTCATGTTTCAAATTTGTTACATAACTTTAACCATACGTGCATGCTATGGGACTTGCTAACTTCAACACAAGCATTCTTTAAATTCATAATCACCCAACTAGCATGACTTTAATATCACTACCTCCATATCTCAAAACAATTATCAAGTATAAAATTGATCATAGCATCCAATTCACTTCCTATGATAGTTTTTATTATACCCAACTTGGATGTTCATCATTCTAGGACCAACTTTATGATAATAGCAAATACCATGCTGTTCTAAAAGACTCTCAAAAAGATATAAGTGAAGCATGAGAGACTAGCAATTTCTTCAAAATTAAGACACCACCGTGCTCTAAAAATTATAAGTGAAGCACTAGAGAAAAAACTATCAAGCTCAAAAGATATAAGTGAAGCACATAGAGTGATCTAGCAAATTCTAATCAAATAGGCTTCTCCCAAAAGGTGTGTACAACAAGGATGATTGTGGTAAACTAAAAAGCAAAGACTAATATAATACACGACGCCCCAAGCAAAACACATATTAAAGGATAGATTTTTCCCCGTCCCCCGTCCCCCGCGTCGCCCTCCCTGGCGGCGATAGGGGAACCCAGATCCGGCGGCCTTACACCCTTCCCACCTCCCTCCCCACCTCACCGCCACTGGAGGAATGGCCGACGAAGCCGGCGCCGACTCCCTGGATGGTGGCGGCGGGGCGACTTGGCTGGATCCAGCACTCCCCCCCAATCTGACCGCTCCCTTTCGGTGGTGAGGGTCTGGATCTGAGGCGGCGGCCTCGCTGGTGCGGACGGCGCTCCTGGGAGTGCTCGTCGGTGAGGTAGGCCGGTTCCCCTCGGCTGCGCGGGCAGCGAGGTCCCGGTGGGCGCAGGTCATGGCGCGGGGAGGCCCCAGGCTCCCCTCGTCAGATCGGAGGCGATCCTGGTCCGCTCGTGATGCATGATCTCCGGCCGGCCTGGATCTCCGGCATACACGTGCCTGCTGATGTTGTGGCTAGTTCGGAGGTGGCGGCAGGGTGCTTGGCCGGGGGAAACCCTTGGCCGCCGGTGGCGGTCACGGCGTCGATGGCGTCCCGGACGCCATTCCCTCCTTGGTGGCGGCGCCGAGGCTAAACCTCCCCTACCTCCCCCTTCCCCTGCGCCCGGGTGAAAACCCTAGCACCGGTGGCTAAGCGGCGGCGGCGCCACAGCGTCATCACCTTCTTGAAGGCGCCGACTTGGGCATGGGGATGCTGGGTGTGCATGGCGAGCTTGTCTGGTTCCTGGTGGCGGCCCGCCTGATCTATTGCATCGCAACTCCGGGCAGTGTCTCGGGCTGCGGTGCTTCTCTTTCGACCGTGTCTCCGATGGGGACCTCGCCCTTCCTCACCTTATACATGTCGTGGTGGAGCGGTACTTCATCTCACTCATTGATGGTGGCGAAGATCGGCGGCATGGCACTGTGGAGGCTCGCCGCCCGATGCACGGAGATGGACTCGCGCAGGAGGAGGTTGCTGTCTGGCGTCATGGTGACGTTGATGGCAGAGTGGCCAGACAAGGTAGAAGCCTCAATTTGATCTGAAGACGGACCTGTGGAAGATGGCTGCGACGACACACGAGTGCGTCTGACCGGATTGTGCCACAGACCCGGTATGTGGCTCGGCTGGGGCTTCCGAATATGTTTTGGTTTCCGGCTTTTGATGTTAGGCTTAGGTGAGTGGTTTGGGTAGTGGCCCAGCTAGCACCCCTTCATCATTTTGGAAAGGAGTAGCGGCATGTGTTGCCAAGATGGTGGATTCGGGCTCATTGTTGTAATACTTCGTAAGGTCCTCAAGAATAATCAATAAAGTGGCCGTATGCATCTCCCAGATGTAGAGGCCGGGGGTCATCCTCCTTTTCTAAAAAAATGTAGCGAATAAAAATATAGCTCCAAGTAAAGTTACCAATGAACGAAGACGAAAGAGGGGATGCCTTCCCGAGGCATCCCCAAGCTTAGGCTTTTGGCTATCCTTGAATATCTTGGGGTGCCATGGGCATCCCCAAGCTTAGGCTCTTGCCACCCTTTATTCCATAGTCCATAAAAGCTTTACCCAAAACTTGAAAACTTCACAACACAAAACTCAACAGGAAATCTCATAAGCTCCGTTAGTGAAAGAAAAGAAAACCACCACATAAGGTACTGAAATGAACTCATTCTTTATTTATTTTGGTGTTAAACCTACTGTATTCCAACTTCTTTATGGTTTATAAACTAGTTTACTAGCCATAGATGCATTGAAATAAGCAAACAACACACGAAAAACAGAATCTATCAATAAACAGAACAGTCTGTAGCAATCTGTAACTAACGCAAACCTCTAGAACTTTAAAAATCCTACCAAAATAGGAAGTCCTGGAAAATTTGTTTATTGAACATCAGCAAAAAGAATCAACACAAAATCATGTTCCTGTGATTTAACAAAATTATATTCGTGCGCGCATAGTTTCTGTTTTTCAGCAGAATCAAATCAACTATCATCGTAGGTTATCCTATAGGTTCTACTTGGCACAAACACTAATTAAAAGATAAAAACACATCTAAACAGAAGGTAGATGCAAAATTTATTACTAAACAGGAGCAAAAACAAAAAACATAAAGAAAAATTGGGTTGCCTCCCAACTAGCGCTATCATTTAATGCCCCTAGCTAGGCATAAAAGCAAAGATAGATCTAACGAGTGCCATCTTTGGCACTAAATTCATAAGTAGCCCGCATGATAGATTCATAAGGTAATTTGTCTTTCTTTCTTGGAAAGTGTTCCATGCCTTTCTTTAATGGAAATTGGAATCTAATATTCCCTTTCTTCATATCAATAATCGCACCAATCGTTTTAAGGAAAGGTCTACCAAGAATAATAGGGCAAGAAAGATTGCAATCTATATCAAGAACGATAAAATATACGGGCACCAAATTTCTATTTGCAACAATAAGAACATCATTGATCCTTCCCATTGGCTTTTTAATGGTGGAATCCGCAAGGTGCAAATTTAAAGAGCAATCATCAAGATCATGGAAACCTAGAATATCACATAAAGTTTTCGGAATCGTGGAAACACTAGCACCCAAATAACACAAAGCAAAATACTCATAATCTTTAATTCTAATCTTTATAGTAGGTTCCCACTCATCATTAAGTTTTCTAGGTATAGAAACTTCCAAATTAAGTTTTTCATCATAAGATTGCATCAAGGCATCAACGATATGTTTGGTAAAAGCTTTATTTTGACTATAAGCATGAGGAGAATTAACAACGGATTGCAACAAGGAAATACACCCTTTTAAAGAACAATTATCATAATCAAATTCCTTGAAATCCGAGATAGTAGGTTCAACATTATTGGAAGTTGAGGACTCTCCAATCTCACTTTTACCAAAGTTAGCATCAAGATCTAAAGATTCTGAATTATTGGGACGCCTTTTAGGCAAAGTTGATTCATCATCAGTCCCATAATCATCAAAATTCATATTGCAAAACATCGATCTAATAGGAGACGCATCAATAACTTTAAGATCCTCGTCATTATTTTCATGGAAACTAGAAGAACATGCTTTTATAAAACTATCTTTTTTAGCACGCAATCTAGCGGTTCTTTCCTTGCACTCGTCAATGGAAGTTCTCATTACTTTGAGAGACTCATTGATATCATGCTTAGGAGAAGAAGATCCAAGTTTAAGACAATTAACATCAAGCGAAAGTCTATCAACGTTCCTAGCCAAATCATCAACTCTGAGCAATTTTTCTTCAAGCAAAGCATTAAAATTCTTTTGAGAAATCATGAATTCTTTCACACTATTCTCAAAATCAGAGGGCATCTTATTAAAATTACCATAAGAATTATTGTAGGAATTTCCATAATTATTAGAGGAATTACTAGGGAAAGGTCTAGCATTAAAGTTTCCTCTATAAGCATTGTTTCCAAAATTATTCCTACCAACAAAATTCACACCCATAGATTCATTATTATTCTGAATCAAGGAAGACAAAGGCATATCATTAGGATCAAGAGGAGTATTTTTAGTAGCAAACATCTTCATAAGTTCATCCATCTTTCCACTCAAAACATTGATTTCTTCTATAGCATGCACTTTTTTACTAGAAGATCTTTCGGTGTGCCATTGAGAATAATTAGCCATAATATTATCAAGTAATTTTGTAGAATCTCCTAACGTGATTTCCATAAACGTGCCTCTCGCGGCCGAATCTAAGAGATTTCTAGAAGCAAAGTTCAAACCGGCATAAATTTTTTTATGATCATCCATAAATTCAAACCATGAGTAGGGCAATTGCGAAGCATCCATTTCATTCTTCCCCAAGATTGGGCAACATGCTCATGATCAAGTTGTTTAAAATTCATAATATCGTTCCTGAGAGTGATGATCATAGTGGGAGGAAAATACTTAGAGATAAAAGCATCTTTGCACTTGTTCCAAGAATCAATACTATTTTTAGGCAAAGACGAAAACCAAACTTTAGCACGATCTCTAAGTGAAAACGGAAATAACTTCAATTTGACAATATTGTTATCCATATCTTTCTTCTTTTGCATATCACACAAATCAACAAAATTGTTTAGATGAGTAGCGGCATCTTCACTAGGAAGGCCGGCGAATTGATCTTTCATAACAAGATTTAGCAAAGCAGTATTGATTTCACAAGACTCAACATCATTAAGAGGAGCAACCGGAGTACTAAGGAAATCATTATTATTGGTATTCGAGAAATCACACAATTTGGTATTATCTCGCACCATGGCAACAAGTAGTCCAACACACAAGCAAACAGAAAAAAGGGCAAGCAAAAAAGAGAGGAGGAGATTGGGAAAGAGAGGGCAAATAAAACGGCAAGGGTGAAGTGGGAGAGAGGAAAACGAGAGGCAAATGGCAAATAATGTAAATGCGAGGGAGATGGGTTTGTGATGGGTACTTGGTATGTCTTGACTTGAGCAAAGACCTCCCCTGCAACGGCGCCAAAAATCCTTCTTGCTACGTCTTGAGCTTGCGTTGGTTTTCGTCGAAGAGGAGAGGGTGATGCAGCAAGTGTAGCGTAAGTATTTCCCTCAGTTTTGAGAACCAAGGTATCAATCCAGTAGGAGGCTCCTCACAAACTGAGAACTCGCAACCAACGCAATAAATGGGTTGTCAATCCCTTCGCGGCCACTTGCGAAAGTGAGATCTAATAAAGATAGTATGATAAGATAAATATATTTTTGGTATTTTATAATATAGATGCAAAAAGTAAAGATGCAAATAAAGGTAGATTGAAAGCAAATAAGATAAGAGATAGACCCGGGGGCCATAGGTTTCACTAGAGGCTTCTCTCAAGATAGCATAAGTATTACGGTGGGTGAACAAATTACTGTAGAGCAATTGATAGAAAAGCGCATAGTTATGAGATTATCTAGGCATGATCGTGTATATAGGCATCATGTCCATAACAAGTAGACCGACTCCTTCCAGCATCTACTACTATTACTCCACACATCGACTGACTCCTGCCTGCATCTAGAGTATTAAGTTCATAAGAACAGAGCAACGCATTAAGCAAGATGACATGATGTAGAGGGATAAACTCATGCAATATGATACAAACCCCATCTTGTTATCCTCGATGGCAACAATACAATACGTGCCTTGCAACCCTTTCTCTCACTGGGTAAGGACACCGCAAGATTGAACCCAAAGCTAAGCACTTCTCCCATGGCAAGAAAGATCAATCTAGTAGGCCAAACCAAACTAATAATTCTAAGAGACTTGCAAAGATGACTCAATCATACATAAAAGAATTCAGAAAAGATTCAAATATTATTCATAGATAAACTTGATCATAAACCCACAATTCATCGGATCTCGACAAACACACCGCAAAAAGAGTTTACATCCAATAGATCTCCACAAGAGAGGGGGAGAACATTGTATTGAGATCCAAAAAGAGAGAAGAAGCCATCTAGCTAATAACTATGGACCCGTAGGTCTATGGTAAACTAGTCACAACTCATCGGAGGGGCAAGGATGTTGATGTAGAAGCCCTCCATGGTCGATTTCCCCTCCAGCAGAGTGCCGGCGAAGGCTCCAAGATGAGATCTCGCGGATACAAAGGGTTACGGCGGTGGAAATTGTGTTTCGTGGTGCCCCTGGATGTTTTCGGGGTACGTAGGTATATATAGGAGGAAGAAGTACGTCGGTGGCCGCCCGAGGGGCCCACAAGACAGGGGGCGCAGCCTCCTATCTTGTTTCTTCCTCGACAGCTTCTTGACTTGCACTCCAAGCCCTCTGGATCACGTTCGTTCCAAAAATCACGCTCCCGAAGGATTCATTCCGTTTGGACTCCGTTTGATATTCCTTTTCTTTGAAATACTGAAATAGGCAAAAAACAACAATATGGGCTGGGCCTCCTGTTAGTAGGTTAGTCCCAAAAATGATATAAATGTGTAAAATAAAGCCCATAAACATCCAAAAGGGGTAATATAATAGCATGGAACAATCAAAAATTATAGATACGTTGGAGATGTATCAGTGGGCGAGGGATGTCCATCTGTTGCGATGGACGACGTCGTCGGGGAAGAGGCTCCGGCTGGGCAGCGATGAGGTGGGGGACGAAGGAGGGTGGGGTTTTGCGGCTGGAGTGGAGAGGTTATGGCGGCCTGGGATTTCGAATGGCGAAAAGGGGGCGATGGGAGGGGGTGAAGCATGACTTAGGGACGCGCATGTCCAAAATGTAGGGTGTGTTATAAAAGTACCCCCACCAATTTGAACTAGCGGCCCTTTCGGCTCACGGTTAGAAGGGGGATTTCACGTGTCGAGATTTGGCAGCTGGAGGGAGTTTTTGTGTGCATTGTAATTTCGGGATAGCAAGGCGCGGGTTGTGAAGGCGCTAGTTTTGGGAGCACGATATCTGAATTTTTGGGATATAACAAGACGCGGGTTGATTTTTAGGGACAAGCCTAACGTGTAGTAATATTGTACTTGTACGTACCAAATCAATTCACCCTTCCCTCAACCAAAAAGAAAACGAAAAAAATAAAACTATTCACACCACACAAAGAGAGAGTCTTGCCCCGTTTTACTATACAAATGGTATTCAAAGCTACTCCCTCCTTCCATCTATATAGGGCCTAATGCGTTTTTCGATGCTAACTTTGACCAAATATTAGAGCAATAATATATGACATGCAACTTACACAAAGCACATCATTAAATTCGTCTGTGAAAGGTTCTTTCAATGATATAATTTTCACATTGTGCATGTCATGTACTATTAATAAATTCAATAGTCAAAGGCGGTCTTAAAAATCTCATTACGCCCTATATAGACGGAAGGAGGGAGTATGAATCCATGTTATGTCCGATTAATTTTTTTCGCTTGCTGTATAATGCATGTAACCTACTCATACCAACATTTTAGTGCATTCCAAATGTCTATACTACCGCTGCAATTCAAACTAAATTTGAATTAGTTTCTCTATTTCAATAAGAATCTACAATCATTATTGTTGCCAACTTCAACCATCATTTGTGTATTACCTTAATAACACACCACATGATTACTATAGAGATAGATATGAACTATGTGTACTACATGAACTCGAATTCTATTTTTTGAATACACTTGATGTTGATTCCAAATAATAGTACATTTGATGTACTAATTATATATTCATAATCTAAACCATGTTCCATATGTACACCGTGTTTATCACACAAAGTATAGTGCCCCGCCCCCTACATTATGACAAGTATTTAGACCTGAGTTGCAAAAGCCACACATTGGCCCAAATTATAATCAATGTTCTACATTATGACATCTTCTTCAAGTATCCGTACCCACTTTTTTACAATGAATTATGATCTTTGTTCATATTTTACACCTTCACGATCCTCTTGTATTTGTAGCTAGCTAGCGCTAACTTTCTATCGTGCACGCACATGCCCGCCCCCCTCTCACCCACCCTTAGCGTCCCCCCATCGTGCACGTTCATTATTTCTCTTTAGGTCGTCCACCCGCGGTGTGTGTAGGCCCTCGGCTCCTTATTTCCGGCACACACCGGTCAATATACCTCTCTAGCCAAGTGTGCCTACAACAAACACATACATACTTCCCCTCTTCTCTTCTCACCGTCCATGCCCCCCTATGCCCAATACGATTCCACGCAGGTGCACACTCCCGCCCCTCTTTTCATTGATCACATACTCGCACACTCCTCCCCCCTCGACATGGTAGGCCTCTCGCACCACCTCCTAGCCACACCCTCTCCCCCGGTCTGTCTCTCCGAACCTTATTTGCTTCTAACACATGCAGGCGTGTATATGAACTGATCTCCCTACATATAGCCAGGTCGACTATAATTCGTTTTCACCAAGCACCGATACACTTACCTCGCTAGTTATGTCTCTCCCTTTCTTAGACACACGACGGTTGATCTTCCTATGTAGTTACGTATGCTTACCACAACCATATCTTCTCCCCTCATCATCCTTGAATACCTCCCAACCCGTCTCTCACACGCACGTGCATAGACAGACAGACATCCCCCGCCCTCTCTTATTGATATTGCATTCATACCCTCCGTTTGTCTAGCGGGCCTCTCCCACCATTTGTGAGATGCCACTCCACCACCAACCCTCCGACGCTCTACCTTTGTCTTTTTCCCAACCTTATTCCTCTGCTACACATATCCATGGATGTCGATCGTTCTCCCTCAATACATTGCTAGGTCTCTCTCCTTCCCCACACATATACTAGTCGATCGGTCTCTTCCCCCTTCCCCCCCACACACACTGATAGTCGAACGTTGTAGGTAGGTACCCATGCCACGGAGAAGAACTGCACCACTGCCCTCTCAAATTACAGTAGGCCAGCCGCCCTGTATCTTTGACGTGGGCAAAGACAAATTTGATGGCACTCTTTACCGATCGCGCAGCCATACACTTCATCCATGTTTTCAATTCTATCGACATCTCACGTCCATGACTCCGTTTCACACACATTGCGTATGTTACGTTTTTCTGTTTGAGATATCATCAACACATTGCCTCTGTTTCGCACAAACCATCTCTCTCACACCCACCCAAGTACGTACCTGCACCTAAAGAAAAAGTGCACGCAGGACGCACGTACTCACGTCTCATTCCCGGCCACACCCGCGCGGGTACACGATGGAGTTCGTTTCTGTACGAAAAGGCAGCCCACGTGACAATTTGTTGCGTGTAGCGGTTGTTTACTCGAAGGAGGGTCGGATATCACACCTAGATGGAACAAAGTTCGACTTGACGTGTTATCATTAAATAAAGTTATATATTCCTCAATGGCATGTACAGAATATAAAATGATTGCCGTGGGGAAAATGGAAAAATGGGTTTGTCTCTCGTCACACCATCTCACACAAGGCGGCCGTGGCCTCTCTCTCTCTCTCAGCGTTGGTCAGTGATACGGCCGCATCCCGTCCGCCGGTGGAAAGGGACGATGTGCATCGTCTCTCTGTTCGACGGTGTTGAGGCAGCACGTCCCGATCTGTGGTACCTGCTGTTCTCTCTGACCAAGCTCCGGCGCGGTAGGGACTTCGCCACTTGCTCGCTGCCGCAGTATGGGCAGATCCCGGCCGCCGACGCCCTCCTAGTAACATCCCGATGACCCTCAGGTACAGCTTCCTCCGGCCTTACTCCACTGCCCATCTTCCCACGTTGCTGCATGTGGATCTTCTTTAGTTGTTTGCTTAAATCGTATCTCGGCCGGCGTACTTTCCATCTTGCAATCTCATCCTCAAACCATTTTTGATAAACCACCATGTGCTATCTTTCCCTTATTACATGGAACATGCTTCTTTTTTGTCGGCGTATGTGTCTTCAACTCGTGTTATTGGGCAGTAATTGTTTCCTCTTGACCTCCTTTTGCAAACAGGGCTATCCATTTTCACCTCGTTGCTATTGCGACCTTCTGGTGAACTGCACAAATCACTTTTTTCTAAAGAGTGTTTTGTGCAGTTCCGCCAAAATGTCACACGGGCAACGTTTTTACATTTCTGTGGGACTGCGGAAAGGGAGAGTGGTTTTGCTATCCTCCTCATCCAACTCTGTGCCTAATCTTCTCCAACAAGAAGTTAGTCCAAAAGAGAGATCGTAGAGGTGATCGGCTTCTATTTATGTGTGTTATGTTTTATCATCTAGTTCCACTATTATTGTAATCACACTGACTGGATATCTTTGCAAACAGGGATGGTCCGCTCGATTTTAGTGGAGCTGCACAAAATGATCGAATTGTGGTGTCCTTCATACACCTCTTTTTGGCTACAGAGCTGGGTGAAACTAGCTGCCAAGCAATGAACACTACGCCAAGGAAATGGAGCCATGCCTTCGAACAACATTGATCAATTATATTTTTTTCTTTATTTGTACACCTTCTCACAACTTTGTCTTTAGTTGTGATGTGAATATTGGCGCTGATCTATGCACCATTGAGATGCATTAGCCATGGTAGTTTCATTTGTATTTGATGGAATGTTGTAACGAGATAATCTCAAGGCAAGAAACATGAATCCTAAGTTGAAACCTTTTTTTTCCTGCGGGAACCAAAGTTGAAACCTTCATAGCATCACAGTACAATTTCAGTAAAATTATGCATACATATAAACAAATCCTGAAGGATTGATAGCAATGCCGAAAACAATTCAACTTCGTTTTGATGACCTGTTGGACATCCTTCATCCGGCTCCACCTGCCATGCAGCAATATTGAGTGCACAACACAACTTCAGGGAAAGATTCACCCCGGTCGTTGCGCCGCAGTAGGAATGACTAGTGAGCAGTCAAATCACCGAGCCCCACCTTCGCCACAATAAGTTTCTCGGACGATGTTACCATCATTTCTCTGTTCCTTGAATCCACTAGTACTCCAATATTCCCATAGTAATAAGTTGCTCGGGTGAATCAACCATCACTATATCCGCTCACGTGTGATGACCACAGGAGCTATCCATTCAGATTGCATGTTAAAAAAAATAAAGGTCGATAACTAATGTGGCAAACTTTAAAAAAAAAACTAATGTGGCACCTCGGGCCAACGTGGCCAGATCGCATTTTGCACGAGAAATTACAAACCATGTTTTGTTGACATGTGGTCCCGTTCCAACATATCAGTGAGACGACGACAAGTCCTTTTCTACTAGTATTTCCGAATGGACGTGTAGGCTGGGGCGCCTCTTCATGTACCATGGCAAACTGGCAACCGTCCACCGACTCTTCGCCTTTCCCTCTCGATTTGGAGCTGCTATCGCATGCTCTTCCTCTCGCTCCTCCATTTTCCTTCAGCCCTTCACCCTTCCTTCTGCCATTGTTCGATCGTCTTCTCCATGGAGGGAACAGGCCGGAAACGACCCTGTTATTCTTGCCCCGATCTGAAAGATGACGTGGTGGAGGAACTCACTGATCGGTGTGACGTCATCACCTCGGCTAGCATGGCAGGTTCATTCAAGACCATTCTCGACTCAACTAATAACATAAAGGAACCCAAGCGTCAAGGAGCGGTTTGATCTCCCCTATCTTCTTCGTCGTGACCCTGATGACTACTGGCACGGGGACGACGGAGGCCTCGCCTTGTGCAAGTTGATGTCGCTTGATAATGATACGTATAATGTTAAGATGCCATCGCTTGAGGGCAAGGATTGGGCAGGCGCAAATGGAGATTTGGTTGTTTATATTGGGTACAACTGCGAGTGGGAACTTGTGAATGTGTACACTCGTCACCGGGTTCCACTTTGAAAAATCTCAGCAGACTGCCCAGAGGTTGAGCACACCGGTATTCTACGCACGTTCAAATATGATCACGGTGACTGTCTTCTATGGAAGATAGCAATTTGTCGAGTTCCCAACCGCTCTTGGAATTACAAGAACTATGAAGTTGTTGCTATCTTCGACAAGCTTGTTGCCGTCCTTTGTGGTTCGACTCGATGGATATTGCTCAAAAATTAGTTTCTATACACGGATATGTATTGTGATGCAATTCAATATGAGGATCTTGTGTTTTCTTCCACCGCTCATGGCACTATTTTTGCATGGGATCCTCGTAGTTTCGGTACGTTTGTCTTCCATCGTAATTATAATTGTTTCATCCACATGCATGCCGGTTAGCAAGTTTCCCTTTACTAATTAACCTTCTTCTTTTGTTTCCAAGGTCCTATGAACATTCCACAACCTATACTTGAAATTTTTTATAACCAAGGGTGTCGGGGATATACCCCGCGGTGTAACCCGGCCGGAAGTATAACCCGGCCGGACTTGGCGACTCACTAATGACCCGCCCTGGCTAGACGACACACTAAGTGACTTGCCTGATCCTGGCGACTTATGGGTGACCTGGCAAGCGGATCAGAGGAGCGACAAGACCCAGGGGCCCAGGAGGTTCAAGGCCCAGAAGGCCGGCTTACGTTATTGTAGGCCGGCTTAAGAGGGAAGGCGTGAGGAATATCTTCCTTACAAGGAATCAAGACCCGGACTTGTATCCGGCTTGTAGTAGAAGATAGGCTAGTCCTAATCCTATTTGGACTCCACATGTAACCCGCCCCTCTAACTTATATAAGGAGGGGCAGGGCACCCCAAAGAGGGACAAGAAGCAAGAAACAATCTCTAGGGCTAGACACAACTAGAGGAGAGCCGGTTTACGGCGACTCCCTCGTGATGATAATGAGATCTAGCCTCAAACAGCATGTAGGGTTTTTACCGGATGATGTTTCCCGGGGCCCGAAGCTGTCTAAACCCTTGTCTTGTGTTGCGTCTCTCGATTCCGCTCAACCCCTCTCAAGCTACCATATAGATGTGTTGGCCTCGCGACTAAGTCCTCACACTAAGGACATCGACGTGTTAATTCCACGACAGTTGGTGCCCACCATGGGGCCTGCGCACGACGGTGTTGAGTTCTTGAAGGGATCTTAATTAGGGTTTCGAGAAGCTCGTAATTTCCGTATGAAGAAAGGTCAGTTTCGGAAGAAGCTTACAGTCTGCCGGGTCAGCATATGGAAGGACTTGCATCAACTCTAATCTCATCGGTTGAGATCAAGGAAATTATTGGCAAGTCGCCATGGATGATCTCTATAGTTTTTGATCCAATCTGTATTGGCTGTCAAGTCGCCATGGATTCAACCCACGTGTATCTATGGAAGGAAAATAGAAGTCGTCGTTCGATCTGATCCGCAGCCAAACCGAATTGAAGTATCCGGAACAGAGGGCTGGACCCCGGCCTAGTCATCTTGCGCTGTTTGCAAATCGGGGTCAAGGGAATTAATGAAAAGGAAAGAGAATTAAAAAAGAGGGGCCACAACTCGGAGGAAGTCACGGGTGTCAATCAATTGGTAAAAGCAACCACGGCCTTGACCCGGATTCGACGTCGCCGAGCTGCAAAAGATTTGATCCCGAGTCATCGCTGCGACCCGCCTCAGAGTCGTTAACCCGCTGCTCTGATCCGAGTCACGATCTCTTGAGCCGCCCCGGATGTGAGTCACCTCGCCTCCTTGAACCGGCATCCACGGAGCGGCCTCGCCAAATCACCGCCGAGTCATACCGCCCGGACTAAGTCGCCGCTCCGGCCGACTCTAGCGCCGCCCCGCGTCGCACCAGCACTATTTCCACCGAGCCGCCGTGGTTTTTGAGTCACCTCTGTGCCACTCCTTCAAGTCGCAGTTCTGCTGCGCGTTGAGCCGTCGGGGCGCATCGAGCCACCGGGGGCCGTGTTGAGTCGCCGGCCTGATGGTTGTCCACCGCAAAACAGCTTCCCATCGTGTTTTCAGACCGCTTCAAGCCGCCGCTTGCCGCTCGCTCCTCGCCTTGCCGAGGGACATGTGAGTTGCCATTACAGTCACGCGTCGAGCCGGATTTTCCCTTCTCCGCCGTTGCGTTTCCTGAGCCGACAAGTCTCCTCAAGCTGGGCCTGCCTTGCAATGCACCTGTCTTTTGTCCATCTTCAGGAACGTTTGCTGCCGCCAAGGGGCCTCCTATTTTTGAAGCTGCCATCTCTACCCATAGATCTTGCAATACACCAAATGATGTTGAGTTGGAATGAAATTGCGGCAGAGAAATTACCAAGAGTACTTACCGAGCTATCCATTAATGGACATATATTCAGCCTATACAAATATCTACTATTGGGTGATCAGCAGTCGGCGGACCAGCTGCTATTCAGAGTTGGCTGGTGGTCATCGGCCGTCAATGGAACATGTTCATAAATCTAAGTGGGCTACTGACTGGATTATGCTCGAGAAGTTGAAAGTATTGCTGCTACCACAACCCCGTTTTACAAAGGAGGGAGAAAGACAAAGGAAGTTCACGTGAGTGTTGTGCTACATCACATCAGTAGGGTTCCATGTATATATATTATCTAATGTCAGTATCCGCGTTCATCCGATAAGAAACATCAGGTGATATCTATTTAAGCTTATTTCATAAAAGCACAATATTGTTTTTGTCAAAGAACAATTATTTTGGCCGGTAATATTTTTTATGCAGAACGACTATTAAAAAAAGGGGGGAGTGGTGTTATGCAGCGGATGCATGTTCAGCTGTGTCGCGTGGCTCCACGGGCACGCATGTCGCGGTCTAGTTTACATCAAACGGGCCAGCTGACTCACCCGTCTGCACCGCCTTACAACGCCACGGACGACTCGCCCGTCCGCCCTCGCGGCCGGTTCACGTGTCCGCGCCAGCTTACAACATGGAGGATAACTCGCTCGTCCGTGATGGTTTACAACACTATGGGCGATTTACCCGTCTAACCCCGTGGCCGACTCTCCCGTCCATGCCGCTTTACAATGCCACAGCCGATTCATTTCTTGTCCAGGTGAATCAGGTGATATCTTTCTAAAGTATAAATTTGGCACAAATTCCTTTTTGTCAAAAAACAATTGCTCTGGCCTGCGATGTTTTTGATGCAGGACAATTGTTCATTACATCAAAATAACGTGGTTGACTCGCCCGTCGGCGCCGGTTTGTAACACCGCGCCCGACTCAGCTATTTGTGCTGCCTCTGAAGCCTCGGTCGTCTTTACCGTCTGTCTCTCGCGGCCTGGTCTACATCAACACACTGGGCCGCGCCTGTCTGCGTGAGCTGTTCATTGAGTATGAGCAAGTCACTACTTGGGAAGCCCAGTTTCTCTTCCAACAAATTGGAGGCAAATTATCATATATTATCAACCACCGTCTGCACTGGATGGCTCAGTGGATAGGTGCACAAGTCGCCAGCACTACGGTTTGGTTAACTTCAAACAGCCAGTTGGAAGGAACCATTGGACGAGTTGCTGACACGGCTCATACGGGATCATTTATAACCCACCGCATTCACCTCAACCTTCTGTGGATAATCACTGGCCTAACATATTAGGTGAAATCCATCCAATATATTTTATATTACATATTATTTTCTTCAAAAGAGCAATTACTTTGGTTTGCAAGTTGTCCCATGCAAGATTCAAACCGGTCTATATCACGGTTAATTATGGAGAATCTCAAGCCAACTCTTCAAGTCGTCTTGAGACTCGGGGGCTACAATGGTATGACTCGGCAAAATTAGCCGGTTTCAATAAAATCAAGATCATTGAAGGGAAAAATAACCCGGCCCCGGAGATTACTGATAGATCGATGAAAATTTAAAAGCCGTCAGAAGATTTCCGGCTCAAAATAAGGACTCTGGTTTAAAATCTGGCTCAAAAGACATCTTTCTCCCACAAAGCACTGAAGCTCGCAAATTCGGCTCAAAATCTGGCTTAAGGTAAATTTGTCCCTCACAAATTTTCGAAGCTTTCAAATCCAGTTTAAAGTTCTGGTTCAAAAAGAATTAATCTCTCGCAAAGATCGAGTTCTCAAACAAAGTAAAGGTTGCCAAAAAGAACTTGCTGCCATGATGCACAGTTCAAAACATGGGTATCCTGCCTTACGGCTTATCTTATTATGGTCACTTGGGGGCTTCCTGCTCATCGGGCATAGCTATCAGTACCCTCTTGATCGGCGCAATGCCAAAACTTATATGGTCACTTGGGGGCTTCCTGTTCAAACATAGGTCGTATTCGAACCAAAGAGAACATAGCTGTCGATACCCTTTTGATTAGCAAACTGCTGAACCTACTTGGGGGCTTCTTGATCGTATCCGAATCATAGCTCAACCCCTTTGGGAATCGACGTGGATCGTATTTTAATCAGCGTCATTAAACAACTTTTAAGGTCATTTGGGGGCTTCCTGTTCAAACGTATGTCGTATTCGAACCAAAGAGAACATAGCTGTCGATACCCACTTTGATCGGCAACGCCAAAGCCACTGGGGGCTATATGATCGTATTCGAATATTAGCTTAACCCCTTTGGAACGGTTTACTGATCATATTCGAATCATAAGCCTCAAAAAATTTATCTATTTTTATACAATCGTAAGTATTTGAGTTGTCACAAATATCATATGTGCCGGCTCTTACAGAGTTGAGTTATCAAACTTCACTGTCCGGGTCACATAAACCGGCGGTATCATTCAAAGGATCATAGAGATCTTGTGATCTACTTGTGTGCAGGATAAGACTACATTTGGGTGGTTACCCGCCCTGGCTTTTGACATTAAGTCGCCAGGGCATATGTTGTTTAAACTTTGTGCAGGATCTACAGAGCTATGGCTTACATAAATGATCAAGTTCAAGCCCATCATCAAAGATTGAAATTGATGTCTCAAAAGGGTTATTAATTCTTGATTTTCTCAAAGGCTACACGCCACCGGGTTACAATGAATGCGCATCGGCCAAGAGCCGCCAGGTATTTAAACTCCGGATTTACTTGTCAACCGATGAGGTATTCAAATCTTAAATAGCCAAAACAGGCTGGATTTTCATGATGATATTGAATGATTGAGGTTTTCATACCGGATTATATTGTTCAAATCTTAAATAGCCAACATGGCTGGATTTCTATTATGGTTGAGGTTTTCAAAGTTGCTTCAGCGCAATGGCTATTATTTTATCAATGGATATGATTTATTCTACAATGAAAGGAATAGTCCCGAGTCGCTACAGGCTTACGACCCGGCACTTGAGGGCTACATTATTCAAATTGAGATTACATCGAATATACAAGTCCCATGTCACTGCCAGCATGCACCATGGCACTTGGGGGCTAATGCAAAGTCAATTTTTGCTCAACTTATTGAAGACCCAACTCATCACATTTTAAATGAGCCGGCCCTTGGGGGCTACCAATTGCTCCTATCGAAAATTCAAGGTACACAAGCCACTGTTCAGTACATTAAGAGATCCACTACTCAGTTGGTAAAGTACAAAACTCTTAACCTTATGGACGTGGGTTCAAGCCCCATGGTGGAGATTACATCATATGATGTTATTATTAATGAATTATTTACAAAGTCCCTGCTCATTATTACATAATGACCCGGCCCTTGGGGGCTACACTGGTTGAAGTTTTTATGAGCATAAGGCAATTACAAGTCCCAGGTTTCTGCAAGGATGACAACCCGCTTGGGGGCTACATATGTGGAATATTCAGTTTATGACTAATGATTGACATGAATAACCCGGATTTCTTCAAGGTTGCAACACTTATATTGAAGCAAGTCTTAAGTTATCACTATGTTCTCCTCTTAAGACTTGGGGGCTACAAGTATTATGCATATAAAGAAGGAACATCTTCAAATTCTCAGCTTTGAGTAAATCAGGAAGATCAATTACATGACCCGGTGTCAACAACAATTATGAGTCGACATCATCAGTCTTTTATAACCCGGAGATTTTGGAAATTATAACTCGGCAAGATCTACATCTTTAAGCCGGTTGAAAATCAGATGAGTATTTCAAGACCTATATTATTAAGCTGGCGCTTTGGAAGCCGTTTCAAATGGATTATTTGTTTACAATATTTCTTCTACAAGAAAATTGATTGTGAATCTGGTCTATTGACCCGGATTTTCTAGAAGAAGGAAATGACAAGGACTTAAGGATGTTTAGAAGCCGGTTTACAAGAATTCTTAACCCGGAGCACAACCTATAAAATTTGTTCTTATTTTGCAGCATAAGTTTACCATGGATAAATCCAAGCTAAACTTGGGGGCTAATGTCGGGGATATACCCCGCGGTGTAACCCGGCCAGAAGTATAACCCGGCCGGACTTGGCGACTCACTAATGACCCGCCCTGGCTAGACGACACACTAAGTGACCCGCCGGATCCTGGCGACTTATGGGTGACCTGGCAAGCGGATCAGAGGAGCGACAAGACCTAGGGGCCTAGGAGGCTCAATGCCCAGAAGGCCGTCTTACGTTATTGTAGGCCGGCTTAAGAGGGAAGGCGTGAGGAATATCTTCCTTACAAGGAATCAAGACCCGGACTTGTATCCGGCTTGTAGTAGAAGATAGGCTAGTCCTAATCCTATTTGGACTCCACATGTAACCCGCCCCTCTAACTTATATAAGGAGGGGCAGGGCACCCCAAAGAGGGACAAGAAGCAAGAAACAATCTCTAGGGCTAGACACAACTAGAGGAGAGCCGGTTTACGGTGACTCCCTCGTGATGATAATGAGATCTAGCCTCAAATAGCATGTAGGGTTTTTACCGGATGATGTTTCCCGGGGCCCGAAGCTGTCTAAACCCTTGTCTTGTGTTGCGTCTCTCGATTCCGCTCAACCCCTCTCAAGCTACCATATAGATGTGTTGGCCTTGCGACTATGTCCTCACACTAAGGACATCTGACGTGTTAATTCCACAACAAAGGGGGAGATGATGATGGTGATGATCACGAGCATGAGGACGAGCATAACGTATATACTTAGTGGCGCCTGGCAATTAATTCAGATGGATCACCTCTTCTTGTCTGTATACAATGCACTGAGTTTGTTACTACTGAGGGAGCACGTGTTGTCTCCCATGGTCGCACTCTTCGGACCTATTCCAACACCCGTTGCATGGTATTCGGGATGGATACTAGTGTGCTAGCGCAAACACCTTCTCCGTGGTACAGAATTGATAGTCTTGGAGAAAACTCGCTCTTCCTTGGACAAAACCATCCGATGATGGTGAAAGGCGATCCAACTGCTATTGAGACAACGTTACTAGTACCATTTATTGAGAAGAAACTGTGCCTATACCTCGGACATTTGGGTGGTTCCCTACCCTGGTACTGATATAGTAGGCCGCTTCAGCCTGGATGATCAGTCCTGCGTTGGTTTTGAGATCAACAATAGATGGCCCATCCCAGAGAATCACTTGTGGTTCAAAGCAAGTGTTTCCAACGCCGAGGATTGGTTGAGTTGAAGTTCATTTCATTGCTTGTTATTTGTTGTCTGATGAAAACTTTAGTATTTATAATGTATCCTCGTTGTCAATGTGGGTTGATGACCTGTTGTATGTAATAAAATGATATGCCCGTGATAAACTTACTAAATTTATGAATGGCTTTCGAGTCGCTTCTCTGAGTGAGTGGTGCAACGAGGCAAAAACATATTTTCCGAATACATAATTGTATGTGCATTGCAACAGGTTATCGAATGAGGCCAATCAATAATAGTAGTACACTATCTGTACTAGCTTCACATGCTTCGCGCGTCGGGTGGGTGTTTTTACTATAGCCATATGTTAATGTGTTCGCTGTACGTAACCAGCTCCTCGAATCCTCGATACTAGTACTATATAAGTAGTAGGAGTAGTAGGGTGGCATGGGCCAGAACAAGCATTCACGTCCTGGAGTACGGCACACGCCACCACCACGACATCCATATGACACCATATTTCTTGGATCTGTGCTAGAGCAATCTCTTCAACCTCGTCGTTTCTCTAACTTCAGCCATCACGTGGCGGGCGAGGTGGGGGTTTATCGATAGTCGGTTTCCTCAACTGCGGTCCCACTTGCAAGGCCAACCCCAACGCACGACCCCAAACGGACCTCCGTTTTGCACGAACTCCAATGATAATTTTGACTAGAAAAGCAAGACCAAAGAAAACAAGAACCACAAGAATACATTTTACTAGAAGATATCCAACTTCCATAACTGCTCTTGTAAGTTGGATTAGTGCCTTCTTGATGCATTCATTGTTGATCTACGGAGGCTCGATCTTGCGTGCTTCTTTCTTCTTCGAGTGTAAAGAAGTAAACGTTGCTTCCTCGCATCTAGTATCATGTCTAGCCTCTATTCTAGTAGGAGTATCAACAAGTGCACTAGTCTCATCCCTAGCCTCTATGCTAGCTAAAAGTGCTAGAACATCTACTAAATTGCGCTCTATCAATACATCGATGTACTCTTCTTCCCAATACCAAAACTTGCTTCCATTCTACTCCCTCCGTTCCACAATACATGCCTTCTATTTGTCAAAATATAGATGTATCTAGACATGTTTTAGTATATAGGTACATCCATTTTTGGACAAATGGAAGTCAAGTATTTTGGAACGGAGGGAGTACACAATAAATTTTTTAAGTTAGCACAACTAGTCTAATCCGAGAGCACAACTGAAGATTTGGTCAGGTTCTTCCTCCTTTTGCCGACACGTGGGACATCCAACATCTAGGTCATGTCATGCAAGAAAATAGAGTGGTAGTTGAAGCCACGTGATGTGCATCTTGGGTTAAACTGTAAATAGAATCTTACTACTATTGACTAACTCCAAAAGCGGCCACCGAAGATCTTTATTGGATTTGTTTTTCATCACCAGCACGTCGAGGTGAAAGATGTGCAGGTTCAGTGGGTCCTATTGAATTTTCACTAACATGTGGGACCGCATGTGAGCAAATAGACGATGGGCTCCGCGCGTCCGCTGGCTGGCTAAGAAGAGAGATAGAGGAGGGCTGAGCACGCACTCCAGGAAATTTGTTCTACATAACCAGCACCTCGATATTCGCGTGTGGTTGTTTCTAGAATAAAAAAAAGGAGGTAACCCTACTTATGTTACTCCCACTACGCCTAGCCTAAGGTTAGTAGGTGACCTTGCGCTTGGCTCTTCGCCTCTTCCGGAAGTCGATGGTTCTACAGTAGTACTTCTGGCAATCTGACACCAAATGAACTGCTGCACATCCACCACTTGTAAGCAAAAGCTTCTCCTCGTGCTGTGAGCCACCGCGCACGCGTTGGCGAGGGAGAAGGTGTAATCAAGATTCTCATCGTTCTGCGAGTTGAGGGGACACATCAAAGTTATTTAGTACGTACTCTCTCCAAAAAAGGGCTGACCATGTCATTGCTACCATCCCGTGCTCTGTCATTGAGTACGTGCACTGTTCACGTGCCATCGAGGAGAAAAATATATTGCGTAGGTGCCATCGAAGTGCATGACTCACTTATGCACTGCTTATTTGATTATCTCCATTTTCTTACATGACACGTGCACCTTGATGCTAGATGTCTCACGTGTTAGGAAAAGGATGAACAAAGCTCACGTAAAAGAAAAGAGTTGAAGAGCATAGATTCCCGACGACCGAGAAGGAGCAAGGAACCTCGCGGTGGAGCATCTGCAAGGAACCTTGCGTGTTTTCCCCTGTTTTTGCCTCCTTCCCACCTATAAACAAATAAAAGAACATGAACTTTTCGCTAACCACTAGAAACGGTACATCAGGATGCTAAGTTGAAGATGTTTTATACTCCCTCTGTTCCCAAATATAAGTCTTTTTAGAGATTTCAATAAGGGACTACATACGAAACAAAATGAGTGAATCTACACTCTAAAATATGTCTACATACATCCGTATGTTGTAGTCTATTTGAAATGGCTAGAAAGACTTATATTTAGGAAAGGAGGGAGTAGTTTATATTGAATTATTGATAACCACGCAACAAGCCACGCATGTACAGGACGCATGCAGCCACGCATGTACACAAGCCAATGCACTAACTCCATCCGATCCAACTCATGCACATACGTGCACAACATGGAGCACACAACGCACGTACACAACACATGCATGCACACACGCTCGGCCGTGGAATGCACGTGAATAACACATGCATGCGCACACACTCGGCTGCATGGAGGCATGTGCTATCTGCGGCGACGTCTGGTTTGTCGTGCTACGGCGAAGCTCGCACGCAATGGAGCATACACATCTCTTGCAGGACCTCTTTGCCGTCATTGCTCAATTACTAGTTAGAGATGAAGATGACCACAGCCTTGGCCTTAGAGCGAGCACCGATGGAAAAACACGCACGCTGCACGCACACGAGCACGTATGGAGTGCCCACGATGTGGTGGTGGTGCATCCCCAATCGCCTCTACTCCTTCTACGCACGTTGTCTATCAAGGCGGCTGCATGCTAATGATGATGTGGGTGAGATCTTCTAGGACTCAGATGATGACGAGGAACATTATGAGACACAAGGTGACGTACACCGTCAAGGTCCACGGTCAAGGGGGTGCTAGTAAGTGCTTAGATGTGCTTAGAGAAAGTACAATAGAGTTGGGTCAGCGGACTATAAGGAATAAACTAGTATATTTCTGCTTAGTTGGAGGAAAGAGAAGAGGAGAGCGAAGGTAAGAGGGTTCTTCGTGAAGAGCCAGCTCTAGCACGTGCTCCTAGGCACTTTGTGAGAATGAAAGGTGGGCCACATCATAAAAATGTAGTACACTCTTTTGATATACTATTGTACATGTTGACTATAAGATGGGCTGTAGATGACATGGCACTGGCTTATAGCCAGTAGCTGGCTATACTATTAACCATGCTCTTAGATGAGGTGCTAAGTGCATTAAATGGCTTAGTAACTCAAGTCTTCAATGCATAGGTGCTTAGTTTATTGGTGCCACATCATATTGTATGCCTACGTGGCAGGCTTAGTAGCTATACATGGTGGAGCACTGGGAGAGGCCAAGGCTGGTCATAGTGGGGAGTAACTTATACTATAACATATTACATGTTACTCTAAACATCTCTATAAACCGGAAAGGAGGGAGTAGTAACATAGACTAGTGTCATATGCAGAGTATGGGAGCACATGATATTTCCCCGCCCGGACCTTCTTGGCCCAACAAAAACCCCTCCCCCCTCTAGCGCATGCTTCCTGCCTGGCGCCAGCTGAGCCCGCCGCTCCACATTGATGGCAAGTCAGGGCGACGCGACCTCTCACTGCTTCCGCCGTTGAAGTGGCGCACCGACCAATGGCACCGCCCGCTGCACGCCCGGCACTTCAGACTACATAGTGGAGAGTAACTTCAGAGCAAGTACTACAATTAGATGGCATAAGCAGGCTATAAGGATTTAAATATAGTATTTGTGCTTAGTTGAAGGAGAGAGAAGAGCAGAGAGAAGAGAAGCGGATTGTAAACGTGTAGCCGGTTGTACTCCAACATAATTTGTCAGACAAAAGGTGGGGCCATTATTAATGATATAGTATTTATACTAAAGGGACTAACAGACACCTTAATTACTCTGTTTTTTTAGACAAACCTTGGTGGGGCTATTATTGACCTTTTTTGGGCTATTACTGACTTGGACGTGGGGTTTGGGGGCCAAAGGCCTACTATTATATTCGCACGACCGACCTGACATGCTCTACCCTAGCCGCCGCTGTATCATATGGTCTCACACCATTCCAGATCTTAGCGCCGCCACGCATTTCTTCTCCATCCCTCCTTCTGACATGCACCGCGAGAAGGGAGAACAGTCCTCCGAACCCCGCCTTTCGTGATCCTGTACGGGAGAGGGGAAATCATGTTTTTGGGGATCACACTCCTGTGGCTGCTGCCAGCGACGACTTCCTCAACGACAGCCTTCTTCCCCGGCCTCGGTAACCTCTTCATCAACGACATGAGTGACAACGTCAACCACATCGGTTCTTCTCCCGCTGTACAGTATGTGATTCTGTCCTCCTAGTTTAGTACGCATCATTACTTTGATGTTTGCAATTGTCGTCATGATCTATTTACTGCTGATTTGGATTAAATCTCATACTAAATTGCTCATATATTCAACAATCCAATCCAAAAACCTGATTACAGGCAATTTACTCCGAGTGGTTTTGCTGCGCTTTTGAAGCCGCGTACTTTTAAGGGGGTGCAATATAAAAGGTGGCGCACACGAGCAATATATTGGTTTCAGATCATGTACAACTATGACTCCACTAAGGGTAAGCCTGAGGGTGATCTTAATCCTACACAGCATGAAGCTTTTCAGAACATGGATACCCTCTTCAAAGCCGCCCTGCTGAGTGTTATTGACGATTCCATTGTGGATTCATATATGTCGTTTGACAGCGGCAAAGACATGTGGGTTGTGCTTGAGGCCACGTTTGGGCCCTAGGGCGCTGGCAACGAGTTGTACGTCATGGAGCAATTCTGTGACTACAAGATGACTGATGAGCGCTCTGTTGTTCAGCAGACTCATGAGATATAGTCACTCTCTAAGGAACTTGAGTACTTTAAGTGTGTGTTGTCGGACAAATTTGTTGCTGGGCCCATCATTGCCAAGCTTCCACCTTCGTGGAACGGTTTTTCTACTTCTCTGAAAAACAAGAGACATGAGTTTTCTGTTTTGGATCTCATTAGCACTCTTGATTTTGAGGAGAAGGCGAGAGCAAAAGACACACGTGCTCGGGTCGCTGAGGGAGATTCTAGTGCCCACATGGTACACGAGAAGAACTTCCATCCCAACTAGCCCCAAAACAACAAGAACAAATCTCAGGGGAAAGGCAAGTTTGATGCAAAGCACAAGCCGTCACATTCTACCAACTTCAAGAAGAATTCTCATAACAGGAAGGGATAGAAATCTCAATTTTGGTAGCACCGCACAAAATTTATATGGCTGCATCTACCTGCTATCAGCTAACCTCATGGTGCTCTAGGTATTCCTACATTCGTAACTAGGTACAATGACCACCGCAAGATGAAATTACCTTATTCATACGTTGATACGTCTCCGTCGTGTCTATAATTTTTGATTGTTCCATGCCAATATTATTCACTTTCATATACTTTTTGGCAACTTTTTATATTATTTTTCGGACTAACATATTGATCCAGTGCCCAGTGCCAGTTCCTGTCTGTTGCATGTTTTTTGTTTCGCAGAAACCCAATATCAAACAGAGTCCAAACGGAAAAAAATGGATGGAGATTTCTTTTAGAATATTTATGATTTTCTGGAAGTAAAATCAACGCGAAACGAGGTGGGCACGAGGTAGGGGGGCGCGCCCTACCCCCCAGGCGCGCCCCTGAGCCTCGTGAGCCCACCGTAAGGCGGTTGACGCTCTCCTTCCGGCGCAAGAAAGCTAATTTAATGAGAAAGATCTGGGCGAAAGATTCACCCCAATCGGAGTTACGGATCTCCGGATATAAAGGAAACGGTGAAGGGGTAGAATCTGGCGAACGCAGAGAACGCAGAAACAGAGAGATAGATCCAATCTTGGAGGGGCTCTCGCCCCTCCCAATCCATGGGAGCCAAGGACTAGATGGGAAACCCTTCTCCCATCTAGGGAGAAGGTCAAGGAAGAAGAAGAAGAAGGGGGGCTCTCTCCCCCTTGCTTCTGGTGGTGCTGGAACGCCGCCGGGGGCCATCATCATCACCGCGATCTTCACCAACACCTCCGCCATCTTCACCAACATCTCCATCACCTTCCCCCTTCTATCTACAGCGGTCTACTCTCCCGCAACCCGCTGTACCCTCTACTTGAACATGGTGCTTTATGCTTCATATTATTATCCAATGATGTGTTGCCATCCTATGATGTCTGAGTAGATTTCTATTGTCCTATCGGTGATTGATGAATTGCTATGATTGGTTTGAGTTGCATGTTTTATTGGTGCTGTCCTATTGTGCCCTCCGTGTCGCGCAAGCGTGAAGGATTCCCGCTGTAGGGTTTGCAATATGTTTATGATTTGCTTATGGTGGGTGGCGTGAGTGACAGAAGCACAGACCCGAGTAAGTAGGTTGTTTGCGTATGGGATAAAGGGGACTTGATACTTTAATGCTATGGTTGGGTTTTACCTTAATGAATCTTTAGTAGTTGCGGATGCTTGCTAGAGTTCCAATCATAAGTGCATATGATCCAAGTAGAGAAAGTATGTTAGCTTATGCCTCTTTCTCAAATAGAATTGCGATAGTGATTACCGGTCTAGTGACATAGTCAATTGCTTAGGGACAATTTCGCAACTCCTACCACCACTTTTCCACACTCGCCATATTTACTTTAGTTGTGTTTTTATCTAAGCAGCCCCTAGTTTTTATTCTTGTGCTCTTTACTTTCTTGCAAACCTATCCTATCACACCTACAAAGTACTTCTAGTTTCATACTTGTTCTAGGTAAAGCGAACGTCAAGCGTGCGTAGAGTTGTATCGGTGGTCGATAGAACTTGAGGGAATATTTATTCTACCTTTAGCTCCTCGTTGGGTTCGACACTCTTACTTATCAAAAACTGTTGCGATCCCCTATACTTGTGGGTTATCAAGACCTTTTTCTGGCGCCGTTGTCGGGGAGTCATAGCATGGGGTGAATATTCTCGTGTGTGCTTGTTTGCTTTATAACTAAGTAATTTTTATTTGCTGTTCTAAGTTGTTCTCTATCTTTATTATGGATATGGAACGCAAAATACCAAAAAAATTAGCTGTACTTGCTACTCATGAGGATGGGGTAACTTCTAAAACCCTTGATTCTCATTATGTGAAAGATATTGTGTACTACTTTGATAATCCTGAGAAAGCCCCATTCAACTTTATAATGGGAGACACGTTGGATCAACGTGAATACTTTAGGGATTATCGCTCGACACAAAAAGGGAAACTATTATGGGATCAATTTATTATGTTGCGTTGGTATGCCTGGAATCTATGCATGAGATATGATATTACTTGTTGCTCTAGGATGGAGGCTCCACACCTCCCCTTTTCATGCAACTTTAGCGATAATGAAACCTTAGCTTCTTATGCTAATGGTATATATGATTACTATGATGTGGAACAAATAGAACAATTTGTTGCTTTTAAGGTTGCCTATGATATTGAAGCTTTGTTTGAAAAGTATGAAGCTTTTGATGATGATGGTTATAGGCCAGAAAATCTTGCTATACTTGGATATTGATATGAAAATTATGAATACAATTACTATATTAATGCTTTTATGAAGAAAGTCAACGCTGTCCAAGAAGAGACTAATATTTTGCAGGAAGCTATGGAAGAAGAAAGTGATGAAATTGTAAGCTCATTGGATGAAAAAGATGATGAGGAGAGCGAAGAACAAAAGGAGGAAGAGCGGATTGATCACCCGTGCCCACCTTCTAATGAGAGTAACTCTTCAACTCATACATTGTTTAATTCCCCTTCGTGCTTACCGAAGGATGATTGCTATGATGATTGCTATGATCCCGTTGATTCTCTTGAAATATACCTTTTTGATGATGCTTGCTATGCTTGTGGCCAAGATGCCAATATGAATTATGCTTATGGAGATGAACTTGCTATAGTTCCTTATGTTAAACATGAAATTGTTGCTATTGCACCCACGCATGATAGTCCTATTATCTTTTTGAATTCTCCACACCACACTTTATCGGAGAAGTTTGTGCTCATTAAGGATTATATTGATGGGTTGCCTTTTACCATTGCACATGATGATTTTGATAGATATAATATGCATGTGCTTGCTGCTCCTACTTGCAATTATTATGAGAGAGGAACTATATCTCCGCCTATTTATGTTTCCAACACGATGCAATTGCAAGAAACTGCTTATACTATGCATTGACCTTTACTTTGTGTGCATGAATTGTTCTTTTATGACATGCCAATGCATAGGAAGAGAGTTAGACTTCGTTGTTGCATAATATATGTTACTTTGTGCTCACTACTAAATTACAAATCATTGTTAATTAAAATTGGCTTTGATATACCTTGGGATCCGAGTGGATTCATTACTTGAGCACTAAATGCCTAGCTTAACGGCTTTAAAGAAAGCGCTGCCAGGGAGACAACCCGGAAGTTTTTGAGAGTCATTTATTTCTGTTGTGTGCTTTTATATAGTTTAAAAACAAAAAAAATAAAGAGGGGAACCTAAAAACTTTTCAAAAAGGAAAGTGAAAGTGAGAGAGACAAGCATTGTTGAAGTGGGAGAGCTCCTTTAACTTTGTTCATGCTCACGGAAACTTTGTGAATATTGATTACAGAAACTTTTCATCAAAAATAATTATCCCCTTGTACAATTCCATTGTATTATAAAAATAATGTGCCAAGGTTTGCCTTTAGGATGTTTACAATGCTTGTTGGTTTGTACGGTGCAGGACAAAAACTTTGGCTGTAGTGCGCAATTTTACATTTTTAGCTGGAACGTCAATTGGTTCTGATTCTTTTTGCACTGTCTTGCTATACAACTTGTTTATTTTTCATAATTTGTTAGAATTTTTGGGGTACCAAAAGTATGGTGGATGTTCAGATTACTACAGACTGTTCTGTTTTTGACAGATTCCGTTTTTGATGCATAGTTTGCTTGTTTTGATGAATCTATCAATTTATATCAGTGGATTAAGCCATGAAAAAGTTATATTACAGTAGACACAATGAAAAAACAAAATATGAATTGGTTTGCTATAGTACTTAGAGTGGTGATTTGCTTTATTATACTAACGGATCTTACCGAGTTTTCTGTTGTGGTTTTGTGTGGATGTAGTGTCTAATCGAGGATGTTTCGATGTGAGAAGAAGGAAGAGAGGCAAGAGCTCAAGCTTTGGGATACCCGAGGCACCCCAAGTAAATATTCAAGGAGACTCAAGCGTCTAAGCTTGGGGATGCTGGGGAGGCATCCCCTCTTTCTTCAACAAGTATCGGTATGTTTTCGAATTCATTTCGTTCATGCATTATGTGCAAGTCTTGGAGCGTCTTTTGCAATTAGGTTTTTATTTTTCTTTTATGCACCATTCTGGTATGAGATAGTCCTTGGTTGATTTATAGAATGCTCATTGCACTTCACTTAAATCTTTTGAGTATGGCTTTATAGAATGCTTCATGTGCTTCACTTATAACATTTGAAGTTTGGATTGCCTGTTTCTCTTTACATAGACAACCGCCATTTGTAGAATGCTCTTTTGCTTCACTTATATTTGTTAGAGCGTGGGCATATCTTTTGTAGAAAGAATTTAAACTCTCTCGCTTCACTTATATCTATTTAGAGAGATGACAGGAACTGGTCGTTCACATGGTTAGTCATAAAATCCTACATAAACTTGTAGATCGCTGAATATGATATGTTTGATTCCTTGCAATAGTTTTGCGATATAAAGATGGTGATATTAGAGTTATGCTAGTGGGTGGTTGTGGATTGTAGAGACACTTGTGTTGAGGTTTGCAAGTCCCGTAGCATGCACGTATGGTAACCGTTGTGTGACAAATTTGAAGCATGGGGTGTTACTTTGATTGTCTTCCTTATGAGTGGCAGTCGGGGACGAGCGATGGTCTTTTCCTACCAATCTATCCCCCTAGGGGCATGCGTAGTAGTACTTTGCTTCGAGGGCTAAGTAGACTTTTGCAATAAGTATATGAGTTCTTTATGACTAATGTGAGTCCATGGATTATACACACTCTCACCCTTCCATCATTCCTAGCCTCTTCAGTACCGTGCATTGCCCTTTCTCACCTCAAGAGTCGGTGCAAACTTCGCCGGTGCATCCAAACCTCGTGATACGATACGCTCTATCACACATAAGCCTCATTATATCTTCCTCAAAACAGCCACCATACCTACCTATCATGGCATTTCCATAGCCATTCCGAGATATATTGCCATGCAACTTCCATCATCATCATATTCATGACTTGAGCATCTATTGTCATATTGCTTTGCATCATCGTAAGATAGCTAGCATGATGTTTTCATGGCTTGTCCGTTTTTTGATGTCATTGCTACGCTAGATCATTGCACATCCTGGTACACCGCCTGAAGCATTCTATAGAGTCAAATCTTTGTTCCAGTATCAAGTTGTAATATCGAGTTCTAAGTAAATAAAAGTGTGATGATCATCATTATAGAACATTGCCCCATAAAAAAAGGAAAGGCCAAAGAAGCCTAAATAAAAAAAAGGGGGCCAAAGAAGCCCACCAAAAAAAGAAAGAAAAGGGGCAATGTTACTATCTCTTTTTCCACACTTGTGCTTCAAAGTAGCACCATGTTCTTCATGTAGTGAGTCTCATATCTTGTGCTTCAAAGTAGCACCATGTTCTTCATATAGATTATCTCCTATGTTGTCACTTTCATATACTAGTGGGAATTTTCATTATAGAACTTGGCTTGTATATTCCAACGATGGGCTTCCTCAAATGCCCTATGTCTTCATGATAAAGGAAGTTGGATGCACACCCACTTAGTTTCTTTTGTTGAGCTTTCACACACTTATAGCTCTAGTGCATCCGTTGCATGGCAATCCCTACTCCTTGCATTGACATCAATTGATGGGCATCTCCAGAGCCCGTTGATTAGCCGCGTCAATGTGAGACTTTCTCCCTTTTTGTCTTCTCCACATAACCTCCATAATTATATTCTATTCCACCTATGGTGCTATATCCATGGCTTGCGCTCATGTATTGCGTGAGGGTTGAAAAAGCTGAAGCGCGTTAAAAAGTATGAACCAAGTGCTCGGCTCGTCATCGGGGTTGTGCATGATGGGAGCATTTTGTGTGACGAAAATGAAGCATGGCCAAACTATATGATTTTGTAGGGATAAGCTTGCTTTGGCCTTGTTGTTTTGAAAAGACATGATTGCTTTATTGGTACGCTCGAAGCATTATTGTTTTTTATGTCAAATGGTAGACTATTGCTTTGAATCACTCGTGTCTTAATATTCATGCCATGATTAGACATATGATCAAGATTATGCTAGGTAGCATTCCACGTCAAAAATTATTCTTTTTTATCATTTACCTACTCGAGGACGAGTAGGACTTAAGCTTGGGGATGCTGATATGTCTCCGTCGTATCTATAATTTTTGATTGTTCCATGCCAATATTATTCACTTTCATATACTTTTTGGCAACTTTTTATATTATTTTTGGGACTAACATATTGATCCAGTGCCCAGTGCCAGTTCCTGTCTGTTGCATGTTTTTTGTTTCGCAGAAACCCAATATCAAATGGATTCCAAATGGAAAAAAATGGACGGAGATTTTTTTGGAATATTTATGATTTTCTAGAAGTAAAATCAACGCGAAACGGTATCCGAGGTGGGCACGAGGTAGGGGGGTGCGCCCTACCCCCCAGGCGCTCCCCTGACCCTTGTGAGCCCACCGTAAGGCGGTTGATGCTCTCCTTCTGGCGCAAGAAAGCTAATTTTATGAGAAAGATCTGGGCGAAAGATTCACCCCAATCGGAGTTACGGATCTCCAGATATTAAGGAAACGGTGAAGGGGTAGAATCTGGCGAACACAGAGAACGCAGAAACAGAGAGATAGATCCAATCTCGGAGGGGCTCTCGCCCCTCCCAAGCCATGGGAGACAAGGACCAGAGGGAAACCCTTCTCCCATCTAGGGAGAAGGTCAAGGAAGAAGAAGAAGAAGGGGGGCTCTCTCCCCCTTGCTTCCGGTGGCGCCGGAACGCCGCCGGGGGCCATCATCATCACCGCGATCTTCACCAACACCTCCGCCATATTCACCAACATCTCCATCACCTTCCCCCTTCTATCTACAACGCTCCACCCTCCCGCAACCCGCTGTACCTTCTACTTGAACATGGTGCTTTATGCTTCATATTATTATCCAATGATGTGTTGCCATCCTATGATGTATGAGTAGATTTCTATTGTCCTATCGGTGATTGATGAATTGCTATGATTGGTTTGAGTTGCATGTTTTATTGGTGCTGTCCTATTGTGCCCTCCGTGTCGCGCAAGCGTGAGGGATTCCCGCTGTAGGGTTTGCAATATGTTTATGATTTGCTTATGGTGGGTGGCGTGAGTGAGAGAAGCACAGACCCGAGTAAGTAGGTTGTTTGCGTATGGGATAAAGGGGACTTGATACTTTAATGCTATGGTTGGGTTTTACCTTAATGAATCTTTAGTAGTTGCGGATGCTTGCTAGAGTTCCAATCATAGGTGCATATGATCCAAGTAGAGAAAGTATGTTAGCTTATGCCTCTCCCTCAAATAGAATTGTGATAGTGATTGCCGGTCTAGTAACATAGTCAATTGCTTAGGGACAATTTCGCAACTCCTACCACCACTTTTCCACACTCGCCATATTTAATTTAGTTGTGTTTTTATCTAAGCAGCCCCTAGTTTTATTCTCATGCTCTTTAATTTCTTGCAAACCTATCCTATCACACCTACAAAGTACTTCTAGTTTCGTACTTGTTCTAGGTAAAGCGAACGTCAAGCGTGCATAGAGTTGTATCGGTGGTCGATAGAACTTGAGGGAATATTTATTCTACCTTTAGCTCCTCGTTGGGTTCGACACTCTTACTTATCAAAAACTGTTGTGATCCCCTATACTTGTGGGTTATCATATGTTGACTTGCCGAATGCAGTGCGGAACGATCCTGTCATGTGTGGAGGAGCAAACAAGCAGTGCAGCCGAAGGTGGAAATCAACCAAGGACATATGAAATGATATATAATCTTCCTCAGGCAGGTCAGTATCCCCATCATCCAGATGATCGTGTTTTGTCATGCTGAGCTATTGATATGTGCTACTGTTTTGCAACACCATTTAAGTATAGCTACTGTTTTCCTATCTTTTCAGATTCAGGACAATGAATATGATTTTAGTGGAACTGCACAATATGGACTTATGTTGAGTCATCTCTATTGCCTCATGTGTTAGCTGCAAATGTGTCAGCATCAATTGCAAGATGAGGCAGCTAGCTAGCTATGGAGTTGCCAACATGCTCAAAGTGCTTGCAACATTGAGAAGAAACAAGCATGCCCAGGAAATTAATGCGTGCGCAGGGAAGCCATTTGCTCAGAGAAGCATCGACCGATTTTCTTTATTTCCACACCTTCTCACAGCTTTGTATTGGTTATAGTATGGTGAATCATTGAGATGCATAGACATGCTGAACTTTTGTTCTTCTGAATGTTAGTATGCATACCGTATCTTCTGAAGCTTAGTTTAATGTGAGTGTCTGCATCCAGTACCTCATCCTCTAATTTGATGGATGCACACAGAGAAAATAAATCTCCTTAATTTACTCCATAACCACCGTATTAAATAGGCCTAGTAACAAACTAGGAGCATGCAGTGGCCGGCGGGCCACATGCATCCTGCATGCATGGCCAGTCAGCCAAGTCCATGCGCCAGCTCCAATGTAGCAACACAAAAGAAGAGAGTGGTTCTTGGGAAAAAGCGAGTAGTTAGTGCAGCGGGCCTTATAAACACGAACAACTCGCTCTCCCGCTTCCGTCTCCCCCCCACAATCCCCCCCCCGCTCCCCAATCTTCCTCACTCGTCCAGAAAACCCCGCTCACCTTCTTCCTCACTCGTACAGAAAATGCCTGCTCCTCTTCTTCCACTCCTACAGAAATCCCCAACCCTCCTTCTTCCCCACTCGCACTGCCGCTAGGCTCGTATGTGGCTACTCTGC